>NC_089783.1:45981624-45991624 GCF_040412425.1 Macrobrachium rosenbergii | reverse complement strand
ACTATGAGTCGATTGTCAGGAGAGGGTGGAAGGTAAGATGGAAGAAAGAGAATATGAAAGGAGGTACAGTGAAAGGAACGAAAGGGGTTCCAGCTAGGGGCCGGAGGCACGCTGCATAGAACCTTAAGTAGTGCCTACAGTTCACCGCATGAGGCGCACTGACGGCACTATCCCCCTACGGGAACCTGGGTTCAAGGCTGACTTTGTTGGCAGACTATTGTTATTCAATAAAGAAGTCTTTGATTTTCCTGTCGTTTCTTCATATTATCCAAAACTATCTCATTGCAAATAGATAAGAATTTCGTAATTGATGTTCTTTATCAATTGTATTCAAATGCGAAATTCAGAAGTTTGAAATTTAACCACAAGTTATTATTGTAATAATAATAATAATAATAATAATAATAATAATAATAATAATAATAATAATGATGATTTTTTAATAATATCAATAATAATAATTTCTTAATTGATGGTTTTTATGAATAACAATTCAAATAATAATGAATAATAATAAAATTTATTTCTTAACTGATGAATTAACATTCAAAGAAATTATTACTGTCATTAACCAGAAATTATTACTGTCATTCTAAGCAACAACAACAACAATAATAATAATAATAATAATAATAATAATAATAATAATAATAATGCATGGCATCAGGGTAAGACAGAGAGAGAGAGAGAGAGAGAGAGAGAGAGAGAGAGAGAGAGAGAGAGAGAGAGAGATTTTGAATTGGGATTATTCAATTGAATGGTGAGAATTCCCTACGAGACAGGTCAAGACATATCGTGTCAGAACTGACTTCTCTGCGTAATTAGGTGGAAACTCAATACATTAATGATTATTAGGATATTATGATCTATTATGAAATTAGAAGGACGAAATTACTTTTTGAAAGTATTTCTTGAAGGCCTTAATTTTAATTATGGGTTACACGTAATAATAATAATAATAATAATAATAATAATAATAATAATAATAATAATAAGAAGAAGAAGAAGAAGAAGAAGAAGAAGAAGAAGAAGAAGAAGAAGAAGAAGAAGAATTGCTATTATTATCTTCTGGGCTTCGAGTTGCATCCTGCTTCCTTTAGAGTCCGTCAATTTTCAAAAAAAGATTCCCTGGTGGTGATGGACATTTACTCATTAAGGGGTTTTTAGTCTTTCTGTTTATGGTGAATCTCTTACATTTTAACAAGATATTAGTTCCACCTACTGATCTTTGGATGTATCTTGTTCGTAGGTCCTGATATTGTGCCGCTGTGATGATTACTATTTTTCTTTCCTGAGTTGCCCCTTTGTAGCCATTGCCTTGTTTCACTGCTGGACAAGAATGGGCGTCCTGTGGTATTTTTCTTCTCCGTTCTATGGTGTTCTATCTTTATATACTTTTGGATCTTCATCCTGCTTTAATTGGTTTTCCTCCCATGCACTCATTAGCGATTCATTCTCACTTGTTCAAGTGTTCTCTCGGCACTATGCTTTCAACTTTGACATAATACTTTATGCTGAGCAGTCCTCTTCCAGTATCTCTGTGTTGTATGTTTATAGCCTATCGTTATTAGTCACGGGATGCAGTGCATGATACTATAGTTCCCGTCATGCATTTCGGTACACTTCGCTGTGAGCTAAGGATAAGGAGACAACTGGCAACTCCATGAAGTAGCGGCTAATGTCCCGGTGTAGAGCAAACACGGAGGTGTTGGCAACGCTGCCGGTTTAACTAAAGTCGCTAAACAATCAAAGATCGTTTACGAAATGAGAGTAATGATAACTGAGTATCTTTTTCTGCGCATAACACACAATACAGTAAAGTTTGAAAAACTATATTCTCACAGCTAAAGCAATAAAAACATTTCGATTGTGGCGTGGCTACACTTTCTCTCTCTCTCTCTCTCTCTCTCTCTCTCTCTCTCTCTCTCTCTCTCTGCACAACTTTTTTGGAATAAGCATATTCCTTTCTTCATTTGCTCAGTTGACCCCTTTCAGTAAGTCATTCCTTTGATAGTTAGTTCTTGTTGCTACAGAATCAGTTTCTTTGAGTGTGCTGCCATTGTCATATTAATATTGGTGTCATATTGACATCAGATCGAAGGAATGAATCCGTGCGATGATAAGACAATGCAGTGATGATGAAATACTGTTTCTGATGATCTATTTCTGCCTTCATTACGATAGGAATATACCACTGCCGTTATGTGTGTGTGTGTATTTGTGGTTGTCAGAGATTTTGGAGGGTGAATTGTAATTTAGCTGTGAGAATATAGTGTTTCAAACTTTAGTGTGTTATGCGTTATACGCAGAAAAAGTTCCTCAGTTATCATTACTCTCATCTGACAAACGCTCTTTGATTGTTTAGCGACGCTAGTTCATAGGCAGTGTTGCCAACAACTCCGTGTTTGCCCTACACAGGGCATTAGGCGCTACTTCGTTGCGTTGCCAGTTGTCTCCTCATCCTTAGCTCACCGCAAAGTGTACCGAAATGAATGACGGGAACTGTACATGGTCATTATCTTTTTAATCTATTCCATCGCTGTAGCTGATTATTGGCACTGCCAAGGTGTTTATGGAGATTACCACGTTTCCATGGTTGAGTTTCGACTTGGATATAACCGCTATACTTAGCATGTATTCTTTCAAATTTCCATCATTCATCTGTTGGTGTTTTATTACACCTCCTTCTATTATGCCCAGGTATTCGTACCCTGCTTCATCCTTTTCCTTAATGAAATTTACATCAGGCAGTTGGGTCCATTTAGTCATTATTTTGCCTCTCTGTATGTTGACTAGGGCACACTGTCTGATTCCAAACTCCATCTTTACGCACCCCGATAAAATTTTTATAATCTATATTAATGCACCTTTTTTTTTTTACCTCTCCCAAACAGCTTGATGTCATCCATGAAAATCGACTGGTTAATTCTGCTGCTTCCTTCCTTGAGTTGGTTCCAAACATCCATCATCTGCAGTACTCCCGTCATGGGAATCTGGCTACTATGAAGAGTAGTGGGGACAGTGAGTTCCCTTGGAGGATTGCTCTCCTGACGCTGACCTCTGCTGACCTTATTCCAGAATTTGTAAGTACTTTTTCCCAGTGTGTTGAATTCCTGAGGAAGTTGATAGTGTTTTCCTCTGCACAGTATATCTGTAGGCATTCTGTCAGCCATTGAGTGTGGTATCATGTCAATGGCTGTCTCACAGTCTACCCTTTCCATACTAGGATTTCCATACTAGGATGTTTTTTTGTTTCTTGCTGCTCATTGCCATTTCGTCCATCAGTAATTAGTCTTTCACGCCTCAGGATATCGTCCTGCGTCCTTGCTGTTGGTGGGGGATGGTATTTGTTTTCTTCAGGTAGAAGTATATCCTTTCACTAACGGTGCCTGTCAACAGTTTACACATCACTGGTTGGCAGGTAATTGGTCTGTAGTTGCTCGTTATGTCGCCTTTATTCCTGTCTTTCTGTACTAGAGACTTCCTTCAAGCAGTCACCCATTCAGATGCTTGTTATTTTCTGATGCAATGCGGCAGCTGTTCTGCCATTCTTGCATTCTTGTTTTCAGTGGCGTCGCTATGGGGGAGCTTTGCTCCCCCACTGGCCCACCCAATTGAAATTCCATTTGTAGCTAAACTTTAATCCTTACAACATTTGATACATTTTCATATAGTAAGAGTTGAAAATTAATTGAAAATTGAGCTCTATCATTTCAAGTACAGGTTTACTAATTGCTAATACTTTTATTTTCCTTCATTCACATGGATACATACATTCGAGAATAGTATATTTTACTAAATACGGAATTGGTACATTAGTTTTGTGTAATTTTCTTTGGTCCCCCAAAAAATATCTTGGCCCCACCTAGGCGGTCCCACTGATGGAATGCCACCTACTCTACTGCTTGTTGGTTGCGATCTCGGAGAGCCTTTTCTTCCTTATCCTCCTGTTCTGATTTCCGGCAGCCATGCTGTTTGTTCGATGTGGGTCGCAGTGGCACTCCATATACCTTCTCAGAACCTGATCTCACTATGAGTACTTTGTTGTTGTTTCACGAGAAACTAATTAGTCCCATTATGGAGTGAATTAGGTACTTGGTGGTTAGTCGTTGATAGGGGGTCGCTGTTAATGTAAAGCAGGGCATGGTGTTATTAACTGTACCCCAAAAGGATCACTAAGAACCGGAAGTTTAACGCCCTTAGGAGTCATTGCTATATATATATATATATATATATATATATATATATATATATATATATATATATATATATATATATATATGTATATATGTGTATATATGTGTATATATATATATATATATATATATATATATATATACATATATATGTTTTTATGTGTGTTCTTTTTGTATCATGCAAAAAATGGTTAGTAATTTGTAGTTTGTAATGTCTACGTTGAGCAACATTTTCCTGATATTCGCTGAAAATAACTTCATCCTAACAGGATGAAAATCTTATGCATTGCGAAACACGTTTCAAATATTTCCGCGAATAAGATTTGATTGGATATTCTTGAGATACCAAGAATAAGTGCTTACAAGGCATATGTCTTCAGGTGCTCTTGTCGTTTCCATAATGCACGTAGGAAAGCAATTGCGACAGGGACTGAGGATGCGCACAAGGAATTAGAAAAATGAAATGCGCATGTATTTCTGTTACAGAGATTGGAGGAGAAATAATAGTTCACGTCATCTTTTTAAAAGGATTAGGTTATGTGAGGAACCCAACTAAAATGGTGGGGGTTTGTTTGGCATTTTGTACACCGTGTACTTTTTTCTTTTTGAATGTTGTGGATCATTATTTTTATATCTAACTTAATAATAAATAATTGTACTAACCTCGTGCCTTCAACTACTTTTGAAAGTATTGCTGCATCCGCAAAACACACAGTAGTGTATATATATATATATATATATATATATATATATATATATATATATATATATATATATATATATATATATATATATATATATATATATATATATATATATATATATATATATATATATATATATATATATATATATATATATATATGTGTGTGTGTGTGTGTGTGTGTGTGTGTGTATGGATATGTATATATACATATATATACACACATAAAGTATGTAACATGCATGTTTATAAATACACACAAATTATATATTTACGTTTATATACACATAATTATATATATATACATATATATAAATATATATACAGTATATAAAGATATGTACTTTCGATTACGTTGATATAGCTCCGTTCAATTATAACCTGCAAAGGCATTTTCCCTCTATACCACCCTCTATGACAGTTACATTAAGCCATTATTCTTCTGAGACTAAGCCTCATAAGGTCTTATTTCATTCCCAGTAGTGGTGCTGACTACAGAATCATTCATTTTCAACCCACCCTCTCTCTCTCTCTCTCTCTCTCTCTCTCTCTCTCTCTCTCTCTCTCTCTCTCTCTCTCTCTCTCTCTGCCCTAGTTTTTTCTTGATTAATGTCCGGTGAGAATTTATATATATATATGTATATATATATATATATATATATATATATATATATATATATATATATATATATATATATATATATAGATGTACACATAGATATTTGAGTGTGTGTGTGCCCCTACGAATATTAAAAATAATGGGGTAAAGACACATTGCAGATTGCTCACACACTCACACACACTCACACACATTCACACACACACTCACAGTTTCGTTATAAATACTGTATATATATATATATATATATATATATATATATATATATATATATATATATATATATATATATATATATACAGTATATATAATAATTTATCTATTATATATGATTATCGCAACTACCCTGACCATGATTCTTACCTATTACTTTTTAAGTAGATACTGGGAGAGAATATGTGCACAGCAGCCCAAAACGGCTTACTGTAGGTTTCAGTCCTGGTCACAGTGTTTGCACTTCTTAAAGAATTGGTTTTCTTTTATTTGTCAATCGTTGTGTTTGCCATGTGGAAGATAAAAAGTGAGTCTTTGCCACTTTTATTCTTTAAAGAGTTGCTTCCAGCGTTAATACTAAAACATTTACATCAAGATTTTTTATATTTTCTTAATTACCACTGTCAGTTTGAAGGCGTAATTGACAGAGTGGTATGAAGGAAATCTATACCTGGACTATTGAAGTTTCAAAAAGTCTTTCCCATGATACATTTGCAAGAGACAATTATTACTTTATTCAAGAAGTGGGGATACTGAAATAAAAAGAAATAGACAGGATTTTCTCAAGGAATAATTCGTGCTAAAAGAATTAGTGACCAGGCCAAATAACTGCACAATAAAAGCAAGTTAAAAAATGCACCGAAATTTCTTCGGTCCAATCGAGTTTTCTGTATAGCGTACAATCAAGGCCACCGAAAACAGGTCTATCTTTCGGTGGTCTCGGTATATTACTGTATGAGCCGCGGCCCATGAAACTTTAACCACGGCCCGGTGGTGGCCTGTCCTATATCGTTGCCAGAAGCACGATTATGGCTAACTTTAACCTTAAACAGAATAAAAACTACTGAGGCTAGAGGGCTGCAGTTTGGTATGTTTGATGATTGGAGGGTGGATGATCAGCATACCAATTTGCAGCCCTCTAGCCTCGGTAGTTTTTAAGATCTGAGGGCGGACAGAAAAAGTGCGGACGAACAGACAAAGCCGGAACAATAGCTTTCTTTTACAGAAAACTAAAAACGAATTCCCAAAACATTCTTATAAGATATGATTAGATACTGAACGATTAAAGTTATTTTTTTAAAGCCAGTGAAAACCACCAGTAAGTTTAACTTCTGGAGAACGGGAGTATCAGAGACATGACTGAAATATATATCGAAAGATGCAAGACGTCGGCTGCATCCGTGTATAACACAAATACAGGAAACTGGCTTTTTCCTTTTGCTGTGTAAACTGGGAGTCTCCAGCGAGTGTAGCAGAGGGAAGAAAGTTTAGCTGGTATGCAGATCCCAATTCATTTTCAGATTTCAATGTCGACTTCTAGGTAAGCGGAAGGAATGCAAGAACAAAGAAGCAGTGCTCACTTTGCAACAACGGTTATTTAGTATATCTTCGCTGGTACCAAAATGGAAGAAAGGTTGAGTTAATTTTATTAGATTCAGGGCGTCATGACAAGCATTGATTATATAACTTTCGGCCATTCAGCGCCTCAAGACAGGGTAAAGATGGAGTTAGAGCGGTTGGACAGGAAGATAAAGAGATCCAGAAAATAAAAGATAAAGTACAGGATCTGAAGGTGGAACCGGAAGAAAACCCCACAGTTGCACTAAGAAATAATAGTTAGAGAGGTTGGACAGCGAGATCGAAGAGAGGAAGTGGGGACGGAGATGGAGTAAAAGGCTCGGCAGTAGATGCAGCTGGGGGCAGAAAGGACCCTGTAACAACCTTTGGTATTGCCTACAGTACGCCACGCGGTTGATAATTATCAGAACAGACAAGGACTAGAGAGGGGGTGGTTCCAATCGAACGCGCTCTGAAAGTCATAAAGCAACAGAACATTTCGTTAAGTGCCTCAGTGAAATATAATATAGAGTGAATTAGCGGGTCCAGATTTTCTCATTATCATTTCGGTCTCATTAAATGATGTTTTATTGCGGTCTGCCACATTAAAGTCACTCATGTGTCATTGGGAGTAGTAATATCTTTTGTCGTTTTTAATGAGTCACTGTATTTTGTTTCTTACTGTGACAAGTCTGGCATTCTTTTGTGAAGATATGGTGATTAAAATGTAACAAAATTTTGGAAACTTGGACTTCAAAATTTTTTTTTTATATTCATTCAATCATTATATCTTTCTTTGTGAAAATATAATGATTAAAATATAACAAAATTTTGGAAACTTGGACTTAAAAAATTTTTTATATTCATTTAATCATTATATCTTTCTTTGTGAAGATATAATGATTAAAATGTAAAAAATTTTTGAAAATTGAACTTAAATTTTTTTGATATTTATTTGGCTTTACGTATACCACAATGTAAAGGTAAACACTTAAAAAGCTTACTTTTAAAATAGTTCTTTTTGATGTCTATGATGTCTAAACTATGCAAAACTGCCTAGACAGTATCTAAACAATTAATTTTAAATGAAAAATAATGCATTATAACTTAGACTTAATACTCTATAAGCAAAGTTAATGAATATTGTCTACCGGGTAGGAAAATTTCTGCAATATATCGTTGAAACATATGTTAGATTTAAGAGTATTAATAATTCTTGGACATTTAAGTTGTTAAAAATGAAAAAAAAGGGACCAATTTTATTTTATAACCCATAACATAGTTCAAGTGACGTCACGTTCTGAGTTGCCGTTTTATTTTTTTGTTTGTATTATTCGTTGTAGATTTTGTAGATTTAATTAACCAAAGGAAAGTAAGTAATATCTAGCGCTAGGCAACAAACCGTTTTCAATTTCGATTTTCACTAATAGAAAGTGCTAGGTTGTTATTAGGTATGTGAACTTTTTTAGCTCTGGGTACATCCAGCTGCAGTGAACTAAGTACCATGTATACAGTATATATATGCATATATACAGTATATATATATATATATATATATATATATATATATATATATATATATATATATATATATATATATATATATATATATATATATATATATATATATATATATATATATATATATACATAATACCTACACACACACACATATATATGTGTGTGTGTATGTATGTATGTGTGTGTAGTACTTACTTTCCTGCCGCTGGAAGTATCTGTAAAGTGTATCTGACTTTAGCTCTTTCTTGATTTATTATAAGGAGATTATGACTTTATATGCAAGAGTTTATGACTTTAGTCTATTAATTGCTTTAAATATAAGGAATGTAATAGTTTGTTCAAACACTCGCAAGTGTGCGAGTGCATGCACCAACGACATCACTCACCCCAGGAGCACAGAGACACAGGGTCTATTGAACTCCCCCTACGGAACCCCTGGTCGCTTTTCCCTTCTCTTAATGCATATCCTCTACTCCACTTCCGGGTAGAACTCCGGGGGGGGGCGGGGGTGGGGAGGAATCAATGGACGGCTCCATCAGCTTGCACTACTTCCAAGTTTCCGGAGCATTCCGGAGGACTCAGTTCGCTTTCCGGATCTTCTCCAGTTATCGATCCGGAACGGTGAAAAAGGTTCGCTGCTTTCCCATTAGCCTCAGGTATTCGAGTAAATAGGTTTTGCTGGATGTTCATTTCACACCCGGCTTTTTTTTATAATATTTGAATTCGCTGAATCTGGCAGTCTCTCTCTCTCTCTCTCTCTATATATATATATATATATATCTATCTCTCTCTCTCTATATCTCTATATGTATATATCTATATAAATCTATATATATAAATATATATATAAATGTATATATATAAATATATATATATATATATATATATATATATATATATATATATATATATATATATATATATATATATATATATATATATATATATATATATATATTATATATATATATATATATTACATTTATATATATATATATATATATATATATATATATTTTATATACACATATATATAAATATATATATATATATATATATATATATATATATATATATATATATATATATATATATATATATATATATATAATTCAGAGAGCGAAATATATAGTGACAGACAGAGCGAGTGAATTCAAGTAATAAAAAAAAATAAAAACATAGGTAAAACGAATGTCCAGCAAAACCTATTTACTCGAATACCTGAGGCTAATGGGAGAGCAGCGAACCTTTTTGACAGTTCCGGATCGATAACTGGCGAAGATCCGTAAAGCGAATTGAGTCCTCGGAATGCTCCGGAAACTTGGAAGCAGCGCGGCTGATGGCGCCGTCCAACGATTCCTCCCCGTCGGAGTCCTACCGGAAGTGGAGTAGTGGATATGCATTAAGGGA
>NC_089783.1:45971624-45976624 GCF_040412425.1 Macrobrachium rosenbergii | reverse complement strand
TCCCCTTCTTTCTTCCTTTCTCTGTCTCTTTCTCTCTTTCCTTCTCTCTGTGAGAGGTAGGAAGAGGAGATGGGGCACAGGGCAGGAAGGGAGGACCCACCCTTCCCTTTCAGTCCTTAGCTTCTTTTCCTCTCTCTCTCTCTCTCTCTCTCTCTCTCTCTCTCTCTCTCTCTCTCTCTCTCTCTCTGCGCTGTAAGATTTAATTCCCTCTTGCTCCCTTTCGATATAAACAAACATTGCAAAACGCATCAAGGAATTTTATAAATTTCGTCTCGGTGTCATAACCCTAACTCATTTCTCAATCATTCCTTCCTATGTCATTTCTCCATACTTAGTCTTCTCCATATCAGATTAATTTGTCTTGTGTCTTAATTTTCTTCCCTTCCTCCCCATCCAGGACTTATATATATTAACTTAAACTTCTACCAGTTAATGACCAGTTGTACCTGTAGCACTAATTTTCTCAATATTAGATACATACAAGCATATAGACAGCCACAAACAAGTACACACATACACACATACATATATATATATATATATATAAATATATATATATATATATATATATATATATATATATATATATAAAATATATATATATATATATATAAATATATATATATATATATATATATATATATATATATATATATATATATAAAATATACAGTATAAGCACTCCTCATATATATCCTTTACAGAAAAATATACAATATATATAAAGACATAAATTCAGCACTCCTCCTCAGAAAAACCACAATCACAAAGACATCCGTCGAGCGGTGACACTGCCAGAGAATAAAAAAATCTCACCAGAGGAAAGTCAGAAGCAACGCTGACAAACCGTTCTCTCGTGGCACCTACAAGCGCGCTTGCGCGTGGCAGTCGAAAGAATGTCTGGTAATAAAGCGGTCACTTTTGTCGGAATGTTAGTGGGGAGGAGGGGGCGGCGGAAATGTCGTTAAAGGGTGGTTATCCTAATGGCCTATCGATCGTGGGAGATCTCACAAGATGCTTCGGAACACGGAGGGACTATTGGTGTTTTGATTTTCCGATATGCAGTATATATTATGTGGTAGGCCCTATTAATAGCGACCAAATAATATGTATGGGGAATACTTCAGCACTTTTGTCCGCTTGATAAGGTTAAACGTTACGTGTCATGTGCAGTAGGTTTTGACTGGAGTTAATTAGTTTCTCGCCTCTCTCTCTCTCTCTCTCTCTCTCTCTCTCTCTGTGTGTGTGTGTGTGTGTGTGCTCAGCTCACAAACTGAGTAACTTGTGGTCGATACTTACCCATTGCGGGTCGCAGTTAGTCTAGAAGAAAAAGTAGATGAAAATCCAGACCACTGAGCTGATTAACAGCTCTCCTAGGGCTGGCTCGAAGGATTAGACTTATTTTACGTGGCTAACAACCAATTGGTTACTTAGCAACGGGAACTACAGCTTATTGTGGAATCGAGCTCACATTAACTGAGAAATGAATTTCTATAACCAGAAATAAATTCCTCTAACTCTTGCGGGTCTAGAGAGAGAGAGAGAGAGATTAGAGAGAGAGAGAGAGAGAGGACCTCGATGAGGCTCGCCTCTCTCTGTGTGCTCAGCTCACAAACTGAGTAACTTGTGGTCAATGCCTAGCCACTGGGGTCGCAGTTAGTCTAGAGAGAGAGAGAGAGAGAGAGAGAGGGGGACCTCCATGAGGAAATCTTCACTACACTGGTGTGAAACCATTGGTCAGATTGTCTCTTCGTTCATTTCCAGCCTTGGTAAAAAAATTTAGTGAGAAAATGACGAAAACAAAGGGATTTTAACCTTTTATTTTGTCTCAAGAAAGGAGAATCTGTATTCTATGGGATCAGTGGCTTGTGCTTTGTAGTCGAGTTTGAATTTATCGTTTTGCGAATTAGTTCTTATTCCGATATAACTTCTCAAAATTGGTCATTATTGTTAGGGAGAACACAGCTGAAGTGGAGAATCCCATGTACTTGTAATCAAAGTGCTGTTTCACGGAGAGTGAAGTAAAGAAACGTCAACATGAAATTCAGTGTGAAATATTCGTCTCCCTGTCTTTCTCTTTTCTTAAATGTAATAATTCAGATCTTTAGGAACTCTCACAATACTCCCATCTCAATTAAAATCTCAAGCTTCAGTTCATTTTCAAAATCTATCAGTTGTACTTTATTTCTGGATTATGATTGAAGGTTATACATAAATACACTACATTCATAATAACCTTGCAGTACCTATGGATTAAAGCCATATTATTCATTCATCAGTCAGTTTTAGAAAAACCTTCAGCATGGTTTTGTAAATTTCAGGAAATGCTTTTGGGGAGAATTTTCACCTAATGAATTTTCATATCTATTTTTGTGATGTTATCTTGTCAATATCCTTCCTGAAGGAAAAAGAGCACAAATCCTTGACAGAACTTACGTCAATGACCTCAGAATACTGATTCCTCTTTCGTGAAACGGAATACCACTGAAACATTAAATCATTTTCGTTACTGAGCGTATAATGCATATTATTATCTCTAAAAGGAAGGGTATCTCTTGTTAAGTCTGTTCACAAGTTCGGCGTGGATCAGTCCGATGGAGCGTACAGATTTGTCTTTCGTACTGCCACAAAAGAACGCCAAGGTTCATCCACTTATATGAGTTATTACAAAATACATATGATTCTGAAGTATCCTTGAATCTTCACGTTGGGAAAATACTGTTTTTTTTTTTTTAGTTCCCTTTATTGTAGGTCAGCCTAATTATCTTTCATAAAGGTATACTTGGTGGTCATAGCGATAATGATCTTGAGTTAACTTTTGCTCACTGTGGCCGTTCAAAACGAATCAAACCCGCAGGGGGGTAGTGTCATTAGTGCACCTTACGCGGTGCACTGTAGGCATTACTAAAGGTTCGTTGCAGCGTGCCTTCGTCCCCTAGCTGCAACCCCTTTCATACCCTTTACTGTACCTCCGTCCATATTCTCTTTCTTCCATCTTGCTATCCACCCTCTTCTAACAATTTTTTCATAGTGCAACTACGAGGTTTTTCTCTTGTTACACCTTTCAAACCTTTTAATCTCATTTTCATTTTCAGCGCTGAATGACCTCATAGCTCCCAGCGCTTGACCGTTGGCCGAAACTCTATATTCCATTTCCAAAAGGAATCAAGTTCACTGTTTAGGGACTTCATTAGTTACGTAGAATTAAAATAGCGGCCTTTGTGTGAATTTCACGCGCTGGATTTGCAATTTCTATTCTTCATCACTGGTGTCCAGGGAAACGTAAGTCAATAGAACGGTTTCTTCAGCACTAACTTTTCAGGAAAAAATTCGAAAGAGGAAGTTAGTTCAGAATTGTGCAAACTGAGGATGTAGGCGCCATTTCATATTCTCTGAAGGACTTAATCTAATTTTATCTGCATGGATGAAACAAGAACGCACATTTACTGTGGTGCTGTTTTTTTCCCATGAAAATAATCCTTTTTAAACTCGGTGATGTATTTGGATAAAATGTAATAATTCAAGAAAACAGTATTTTTCGTTATCAGATTATATGTTGCCTTTGTACGAATGTAGACGCCTATCCCATCGGTGTTTAAAATTCGTATGTAGTTTTTAACATCAGGTGATGTTAATGTAACCAATCGTAGCCTGACTTATGGTAAAAAAAAATCAGGTATTTACCCGGATTTCTTATTTTTATTTTTATGCGGTTACTTTAAATTCAACGAATCACACCCTCATTCTTAAAGATACCATCCACCTTTTGAACATATTATCATAGCTAGAACTCTTCTCTCTCTCTCTCTCTCTCTCTCTCTCTCTC
Organism: Macrobrachium rosenbergii; assembly: GCF_040412425.1. Classification (NCBI taxonomy): domain Eukaryota; kingdom Metazoa; phylum Arthropoda; class Malacostraca; order Decapoda; family Palaemonidae; genus Macrobrachium; species Macrobrachium rosenbergii. The sequence goes on along the minus strand of NC_089783.1, from coordinate 45,972,798 downwards.
TCTCTCTCTCTCTCTCTCTCTCTCTCTCTCTCTCTCAGTATTTTAGTACAACGTTTTTTCAATAAATCAGCTTAAATATACAAGTTCATCTGTGTGCTAAATTATGTACATTTCTCTGTCTAATTTCAGCCAATAGACATTTTTCCTTGATGATCCTTGTTTTCGACATGTCTTAAAAGTTTTCGTCTGCCAAAAAAGCAAACTGAGACTACTGTTGCGACGTATTATATAAGAAATAGGAGTGGAGGTTAACAAAACAGGATTTCAGTAGTCAGAATAAAGGGCCTTGGTCACTGCACTTAAAAAATTGCCAGATTCTTGAACTCTTCTGATCGCGTGGAGGTAACTATATTCATATTGTGCCTTCTATGGAAAAGGTAATACCTTTAAACATTTCTCACGAGCATAAATGAAATTAACTGTTTTTCACAGAAACACTACCTTTGTCTAATCGCATTTTATGATGTTTGAATGGCTAAAAAAAAATTTTGAAAGAAAGATTTTGTAGTATCATACGATGGAATTCGAAACCTGAGCGCGCAAGACCTGTTAAAATAAAAAGAGAAAGTAATTTTATCGCCATCCTGCCACGCGCCTCTCACATTCCTAATCATCCGAGAATTTCTGTGTATGACGTCATACGGCTTAACTCATCCCCGAGCCAGAAGGGCACGCGGGAATCCCGACGGGCAAACAGAGTTGCAATGGCGTCGCGGTTCAATTAACGAACAACTCTCCCACAACGAACCACTCCAGTCCATCGAGGCCATTTGAACTTAATTAGAATTATCAATGTAACTCCTCAGCACAGCGAGAGAGAGAGAGAGAGAGAGAGAGAGAGAGAGAGAGAGAGAGAGAGAGCATATCCTTGCCCAGAGGGACTCTTCTCAGGATGTGAGATCACTGACGGTTGGATGGGGAATTGCGGAAGGGGTGGGGGGGAGGGGGACGTAGTAGGGAAAAGGGGGTGGGTGGGGTAGATGGAGATCGAGAGTTGAACGTATATGAATTGCCTCAGGCGAAGCTGTTCAGTTTCAGGTTAAGTGGAAAAGCCAGAATGTCAACGCTTCCAGGTTGCTTTGATTAACTTTGATTAACTAATTCCAAAGTCAGTATGTATACGTGCACTGAACTTCATAAGGCATCTTGTCTGCGTATACACTGGATGTTCATG
>NC_089783.1:45961624-45966624 GCF_040412425.1 Macrobrachium rosenbergii | reverse complement strand
TCTTGTTACACTCTTCAAACCTTTTTACTCTCAATTTCCCTTTCAGCACTGAATGACCTCTTAGGTCCGAGCTCTTGGCCTTTGGCCTAAATTCTATGTTCTATAATTAAAGCCAAGTTAAGATGCTAAGACACAGCGCCGATACAATTCACCTCTGAAGACGACGAAGCTGGCTATAATTTCTGCCCCGTCCAATAGTGTTATGCACACAGCTCATTGTGCTGGCCCAGTGATGGCGCAAGGAGATAACGTAATGCGATGCTTTAATCCCTTGGGCCGAATAAACAGTGAAGTGGATAATCTCTTGTGATAATAAACAGTGTTCAATAGACACATTAGTGCTCATTATGCTTATATTTGTAGATGCGAGATGCCGAATGCAGGTTGTGATAAGCGGGAGTTGTCTATTCGTCTTTAACTCAGAATGTAAATTAATTTGTCCTTCAATTTACCTCAAGAAATAAAGAAGAAAACTTTGGAGATTAGTGATAATAATTAAAAATGTTTTAAAAAAACAGCAGTTAGTAAAATAGATATATTGTTAAAATGAGATAAATGAAGTTTTATGACACTCAGTAATAAGGTATAATTTATTACTTGTTATGATGACGTCATAAAATCGGATCATCCCTCTGCATACAGAATAAGAAGGGAAGGTTATTATAATGGCTTTAGAGGCGATTATTCAAATATATTATCAATTATTAATGAAAAAAATACTTAAGGCATCACGGTGATTAATTATTAAAAATCTCCTTTTAAGAATCATTTTTAAAAGTGGTGTATGTAGAATTTTAGTTACTTTGACTGACAGAATTCTTTCAAATCGTTATTTGAATATTTAAAATTTATGTGGACGACACTTTGTGTATCTAAAAAAAGTGCGATTGTATTATAGTGTTACTTTGACTGACAGAATTCTTTAAAATATTTATTTGAACATTTAAAATTTTTGTGGACGACACTTTGTGTATCTAAAAAAAAAGTGCGATTGTTTTATAGTGTTACTTTGACGGACAGAATTCTTTAAATCTTTATATGAATATTTAAAATTTATGTGGGCGACACTTTGTTAATCTAACAAAAAACGCGATTGTTTTATAGTGACAGGGTCTTTCATTTCCCATTTGAATCTTTATTTGAAGACTTCAAATTTATATACTGTAGATGACGTTTTTTCTGTATATCTAACAAAAGGTGTAATTGTTTTATAGTGACATCCTTTTTCATTTCCCATTTGATGAAACGTATCTAAAGTACTTCTACAGGATAGACCCTGTACAAATACATTGAAAATTACTTTGTATACTTCTTTGGGTTTTAAACACACTATATTTATAGTTTTTTTTTTTTTTGCTGAAATCTAACTTCCGAAATGCTAAATCACCGTCATGAAAGTATTGGTAAAGAATTATTTAAACTTCAAGAATTAAAGCTAACGATCAAATGAAGGATTTCAGTCTATTTTTGTGATGAAATTAATATCAGAATTTTAAATAGGATAATCGTCCTTGTATTTGGGATATTGGTGCCAGAAATGCATTTGTAGTCCAGCTTTCCGTCCTATTTTGCAGTTGGAATTGAATGAACTATTTTAGTCTAGTTTTGTAACCTGTTTTTGCAATTCTGGCACTTTGAACTTAAATAAACCATTTTAGTAGTTTCTAAATTCTATTTATTGCAGTTCTGAGAACTTTGAACTTAAATAAACTATTTTTGTCCAGTTCTGCATCCAATTTTTTCAATTCTGGCACATATTAATTTGAATAAACTATTTTAATCCAGTTTTGCGCCCTATTTTTGCAGTTCTGGCACATATCAATTTGAATAAACTATTTTAGTCCAGTTTTGCACCCTATTTTTGCAGTTCTGGCAACGTTGAACTTAAGCAAACCATTTCAGTTCAGTATTGCATCCTATTTTTGCAGTTCTGGCAACTTTGAACTTAAATAAACTGTTTTGTCTTCTGAACTTACAATGAACCAAATCTTTCTTCATTTAGGACTTTGGTGTTAATGGAAAAGCATACATATGATATTACGTCTGACTATTAGATGATTTCACTGTGACTAGAAAATCATACGTTATTCATCAAGGTGATTCTCACGTCCACTTAAACCCAAGGCCACAGATCGTTTTGTCTATTTGAAACCCGGTGTGCGTTTCTGTTCATCATTTTCATCCTACCTTCTTCAACATTAGCACGAAACCTGCTGCTATACATTTGTACTGCCGTGTTACATTGTGTATGTGCAACATATGCGCCTCACGACTCATTCAGTTAGGGACACCCTTCACACTCTATCCACTTAAGCTCCCGCCTTATTCATTTTTTATCCTTTTTCGTTTCTTTCCGCTTTATTCATTTAAACGCTCCCGTCTTCTGTTTATTCAATTGAATGTCTCCCTAACTCTTTATTCACTTTACGCGGAGAAGCCTCGCGATCGTGTCTTTGTTGAGATAGAACGTATTTTTTTAAAACCGAGACAGTGATATCTTCAAGAATCCTAACACAGATATCAATACCTGACATTTATTAGAATATTTATAGTCATCAGCACAAACTGTTTAATATACGGAGCCGCGTACAGACATAGAGTTTAAATTAACCTATTTGTACGGGAGTAGTAGTATTTACAGTTGGCTATAATTACTCGAACATTTACGAGTATAAATATCTTCTGATATAAGTGTTCTAAAAATAATAACCAGTTTTCTCCCATCTTAATGTATGTATGTATGTATATATATCTATATATATGTGTGTATATATGTATATATATATATATATATATATATATATATATATATATATATATATATATATATATATATATATATATATATATATATATAATCATGGTGTTGTTTGTATGCACTGTACCCTTCAAATGTTAGCCGTTTCATAATGTAAAGATTTTTATTTCACTACGTATCTCCATAGGACGTAGATTATCCCCTGGAAAACTTCAGACGTCTTTTATTTTCTACGATAAACATCATTATTATCATTCTTTTGCTTGCAAGCATAGAATCATTGTTGTATCTAATGCTTTTCTTCTTCTTTTACTGTATCACAGCTCACTATGTATAGCTTTTAAAACATATCATTACAAGATCTGAATTATCCTGAACGCTTGTTGCGTTTGTTGTCATTATTATTAATTTTTTTTGCACTATTATCATTATTATTAGAATGGGCTAATAATTCATTTCGATCCACCTTTTCCAGATACATAAATCACTGTTTAGGTCTACAACATCACAACAGATTTCCGGAAATGTGTTCTACCTTTTTCTCCTCATCCAGTTCAACTGTTGAACAAGGGTCAGCGATTGAGAGAGAGAGAGAGAGAGAGAGAGAGAGAGAGAGAGAGAGAGAGAGAGAGAGAGAGAGAGATAAGATGGAGACAATGAAAGTTTCGCAAACATGTCAAATCGCTTTTAGCCAAATGTGCTACCGCTACCCCTTATACTGCGATTGAGAGAGAGAGAGAGAGAGAGAGAGAGAGAGAGAGAGAGAGAGAGAGACCTTACCTTACCTTACAGACCTTACAGTTCGTTCGGGTTGCCCCAGGTCCCTCAGTGTGAGGCACCTTTGAGAGAGAGAGAGAGAGACTCTACAATTTCATATAAGATGAACACAACGAAAGTTTCGCAAACATGATCTTTACATCAAATTAGTTTTATATTGCGTGATCGCCGTGACTCATCAGTTCAACTGGCTGGTCAAAAAAGCCACAGATGACCTTACTTAGCGGAGGGATCAGGCCACTACAACCAGCTGCTGCCGACGGGGTTTCGTGTCAGTTTGCATTAAGGGTTCCAGAAATGGTGGCGGGGTAAGGCATAGGTGTGGCTAAAGACTTAGTAAATAATAATACATGACACTTTAGGAGGTAGAATAAGTTTCTGAATCCTTCTGAAAACCTTTCGAATATGGACGCAGTCATGGGATGTAGCACAGTTCACAAAAATCGTTGAAGGTATTACAACTATATGGAAGGGGGGGCGGGGAGGTGGATTTAGAGGAACCCCTCTTGTGTAGAAGTGGAGAAAGGATAAAGGGTTTGGCATTGAGGATATGGGGATGGAAAGATAGAAGGAGAAATGAAGGTTGGGAAGGGAGATGGAGAGAATGAAAGGATATGTCTTATTTGTTGTGCCCTGTCCTCTCCAACTGTCTCAATTCCTACGGTCAAGAAATAAACGTTCGTGGCTGAGGAAATAATTTAGCCAACTTTTCAATAAAGAATACCCTGAGAGAGAGAGAGAGAGAGAGAGAGAGAGAGAGAGAGAGAGAGAGAGAGAGAGAGAGTAAAGAGCTTAAGTCTTTTTAGATGTATTTCTCCAAATTCTTTAGAAAGTGTAAAGAAAAGGCTGTAAGCTTAAGTCTTTTTACATGTATTTCTCCAAATTCTTTAGAAAGTGATGTAAAGAAACTTGGAAGAGAGAGAGAGAGAGAGAGAGAGAGAGAGAGAGAGAGAGAGAGAGAGAGAGAGAGAGAGAGAGAAGTGACTATAAGAAAAGTCTTTTCATTGTATTTTTTATTTTTTAAGTAAATAAACCAAAAGTCTATAAGCAAAAGTCTTTTTACATTGTATTTCTCTGAATTTTTAGAAAGTGACGTAAATAAACCTGGGAGAAAAGTGAGAGAGAGAGAGAGAGAGAGAGAGAGAGAGAGAGAGAGAGAGAGAGAGAGAGAGTGATGTAAAGTCTATAAGAAAAAGTCTATTTACATTGTATTTCTGATCTTTTGAATTTTTTTGAGAAAGTGTCATAAGTCTTTTTAATTAAACCTAGAGAGTGAGAGAGACACCTGGGGGAGAGAGAGAGAGAGAGAGAGAGAGAGAGAGAGAGAGAGAGAGAGAGAGAGAGTCTATAACAATTGTATTTCTCTGTTTTCAGCTAAATTCTGGAAGAGAGAGAGAGAGAGAGAGAGAGAGAGAGAGAGAGAGAGAGAGAGAGAGAGAGAGAGAGAGAACAATAGTTTTCAGCT
>NC_089783.1:45929124-45954124 GCF_040412425.1 Macrobrachium rosenbergii | reverse complement strand
ACGTGTCTCAATCCAAATAGGGACCGTCATTCTTAAAAGGAAAAAAAAATTGGAAAAAGAATGTGACACCTTAAACTCCATATTAAATGTTATCCTGCGTATCAGACAGGTCATAAATAAAATAATGGCCAGCAGCATTGCTTAATTGGGGCATAAAACGTTTTCCCTCGTCGTGATTAGCCAACGTAAACCTATTCCATCTCTTGGCAGAAGAAGACGTCCGTTGTTCCGAAGGGCTTGGAATTTTACTTGAAATTTTAAGACGAGACTTCCTAATTTGCAAGCTTACTTAGATTCTGATTGCCGATCCATCATATAGGCAGTTTTATTGTGTCTACGTTAATGTCTGTTAGTATGATCTAAATTGTTAGGCTTCAGTTATTCTTAGGTTCTCACTCATTGTTAGACTTTTAATTAGTTTTAGACCGACTGCCCATTTTATGAAAGATTGAAGTAATTTTTCGCAAAAGCCAAACATATTAAATACTGGTTTTATAGTCATCGTGATTGAGATGATATAGTAGCATGAAACTTTTTTTTTTTTTAGATTTAATTAACATTCATCACAAGTCGTGGGTCGTTAATCTTGTTGTTCACGAATGAAAAGAAGGATATGGATGACATGAGATCTTCGGTTGATTTTGCAAGCCTTTTTCATGAAAGTTAGCAGTGCCCATTGAGATGTTCGTTGTGACACTCAGTAGCACGGTCTTAATGTGTAGCAATTGGCACTTTGAAATATTGAGATCTATGTGGGGTATGCAATTATTACATTAATAATAAGAAAGTAGTGATTATTCATCAGCGAAATAAACGACTTGAGTCCGGGCGTCCATGGATTCATGAGAGAGCCATCGTCCAGTCCTGGCCGAAAGGTGGTCCTTAGCTGGAATAGTTAAATCTTACATTTCGATCAGTTTTTTGATTCACGTTTTATGACATGCCTCTGAGAAAGCTAATCAGGTCTATGCAATCTGGAGTCGGGACAGAAGTACAGTACATATAGTGCCGGCTTTGTCTATCCGTCCACACTTTCTTTTTCTGTCCGACCTCAGATCTTAAAAACTACTGAGGCTAGAGGGCTGCAAATTGGTATGTTCATCATCCACCCTCCAATCATCAAACATACCAAATTGCAGCCCCCTAGCCTCAGTAGTTTTTGACTAACGTTTTATGGCATGCCTCTTAGAAAGCTAATCAGATAGCTATGCATTCTCGAGTCGGGATAGAAGTACATATCTGTAGCTTTATGGTGAATTTCCGAGCAGAGAAGCTGAGAACACTTTACACCTATTTTGTCCTAACTCCGAATCGTAGTGAACTATAAGTAGCGTAGATTGGAGGGCTCGATTGGCCTTCCGGAATAATTTACCCAGCTGTATTTTTGTTGATTAAAAGAAATGGTAGTTAGGGAGACCACAATACCAGCATTTGCTTTTAACAGCATGTTTTATTACCCTCCCGGCAGTCACTTATATAAAGGAAAGGAAATACAGAGGTTAAGGATTTGGTCGTGTCACAGAGTTTTGTTTCAGACACAGGTTATATGTAATCCGATATTCATATGTGTCAGCTCAATAAAGCATGCTGGTGAAGGCAAAATGACGAAAGTATATTTACATCTTCATGGTCCAATGCCAAATTAGGCTTTTTTTTTTTTTTGGATAAGTACAGGCTCTAACGTCAGGAGCTTGGTCTATAATTTGATTAGTGCTTGTTCTACGTCCAGTGGTAAGGCAACGCTTCCCTTAAGAATCTCAAATTCTACCACTTACATTCACAGTTTCTGACTGTATCTGGTCTTCTTTGTCAAGTAAGCAACAAGTACATCTCCGTATTGAAGAATTTTTTCTCCAGGATCATCCCTTAGGTTTCTTAAATGTCCATATTAAAAGAAAGGTTAAACCATTATATAAACAACGCTGCTGGGACAAGCAACTTCACATTAAGCCATTTTAGCTTTCACGTGTTAATGATATACTTTGATTCACCCACGAGGGCTCATATTCACGCAAGATTCCGTGCTCTCTGCAAGGCACTGATATATCAGGTCTACAAACATCACTGGTTAGCAGATCACATACACACACTCACGCACGCACACACACACACACACACACACACACACACACACACACACATACTTCTCATTTCAAACCGTTCACTTGTTATGTGGCATTAACAAATGCCTTCAATAGGCCTGTTGTCGCAAGACAAAATCTAGTAGAGTTCTTTCCTTCTAGAGCTGTTCTCCCTCATTAGACAGCCAGCCATCGCTTTCAGACTTTTAGAGCTTACTGCTCTCCCTAGGGGGGTAGTGTTTACAGTGCCCCTCACGCTGTGTACGGTAGGCATTACTTAAGGTTCTTTGCAGCGTCCTTCCGACCCCTTGCTGCAACTCCTTTCATTCCTTTCACTCTACCTCCGTTCATATTCTCTTCCTTCCAACTTACTTTCCACCCCACTGTAACATTTGTTTCACAGCGCAATTGCGGGGTTTTCCTTTTGTTACACCTTTCAAACCTTTTTACTCTCAATATCTCTTTCAGCGCTGAATGACTCCATAGGTCCCAGAGCTTGGCCTTTGGCCAAAATTTTGTATTCCATCCCTATCCATAGAGCTTATGCTCAATCAGACACGTTTTCTATGGAGTAGACGTCCAGTCACCTAACTTCCCGTTCTCTATCTCAGCCGTCTATCACGTTGTAAACTAATTGTAACGGTGAGCAGCAACGCTCTAATGAGCCTTAACTGACCAACAAAAACTATTTATCTAATACACAACTCCTTCAGTGACTGAAAAAAATTATAATTAACTAGATCTACATCTTCCTGTATTTTCGTAAAGAATCCGTATTAAAAAAATTAATTTGTAATCGTTCCCATATATGTGGTTTATACTTCACCTTCCATGTGTTCAGTTACATACTGATATTTCACGGTAGTTGAAGAAGCTTTTCTCTTTTCTATTCTTCCTCTTTATATTGTTTGTATTTATATATGCCACATCATTCTTCTTTGAAAAAGATTAGATTTTATCCCATTTTTTTTTCTGAGCATCCTAACTCGAGTTTCATGTTATTGTTTCTCTGTAATTTATGTAATTTATTTTACTTTCTCTTTTGTCCTGTCAGTTTTCCTTCATTTCTCTTTTGTAGTTTCCCCGTTATGCCTCATTTTCATTTCGGCAACGGGTTGCTCTCCCTGTTAGGCCTTTGGGCTGGGACCATTCCGCTTTTCCGATTAGGGCCGCAGCTTGGCCTGTAATAATGATAATGATGTTTCCTGCCTAATTTATCAAATTCTATCCGTTGTGTTGTATCCAATTCCCTCGGCGTTACCTCCGGTCACAAACGTTATTCGCGTACGCCATTACAGGTGTTCACCACTGTGTAATAGATTGTGTTGCTATGGCCCCTAGAAATGGAAATTCAGTTTAATACGAGCTCCTTAAAATCATCGTGTAATTTCAACGTTTTTCTAATGCACAAATTTCACCCAAGTCGATTATTGCCAATTTGATCGCTCAGTTATTGCCTCAGTATTGCTGAGTCAGTGTATTAATTGGTATAGTATTTTCCGCTCCATCTTTTCTACATATATATACATGAAATAACTACTTTAGGATGTACATAAAATAACTACTTTAGGATCCTTCTCAAACGGTCAGGTCAGTTTGAAACAGCGAAATTTGATTTATTACCATAAAGTCTTAACTATTTGTCTAGTGCTTTCCTGCGAATTGACAAGTTATAAGGGAATTGCCGTAAAAATGGCTCTCTGTTTCTTTTGCTATATAGATATAATTATATCTATATAGCAAAAGAAATAGAAAGCCATCTACACTTTTTCAAATTCGGATTACAAATAAACTTTGCTGCTAAACGTTTTCCTCAAAAATTTCCGTTCCGTTCTCTTGCTTACGATTTAAACATCTACGGGGACATGGAACAATCTTCTAGCTATTTAAAACAATATCTATTCTTTATATCTTTTTTGGTACATTAGGTTTACCATTAGCTTGCTACCATACCTCAGCTGCTTAGATTATATACGCTACCTATATGAGTTAGAAACAATTCAGGGGATATGGAATTTCAATTTCACTCCAATCGCGCCTTAAAAGCACAGGCGTGTTAATTTCATATGTTAATTTAAAACTGTCATGCAAGCACTTTCTCCTCGAAATAGACGGACTTGCTTCCACGCCTGTCACTGTTGACAGTACCCAAACATTATCAACAATATATATCGCAGAAGTCTCTTCATGTTTGCACTCGCTAAAAGGATTCCTAAAATATACGCAGTACACATATCATAACAAACTGTCACCAAGGTCAGTCTATTCAGGAGATATAAAAGGCTAAACATAGTCGTGGAAAATGGGAATCAAAATTATTCGTGTTTCTAAACGACAGTTAGCACTCACTCCAGCCTTGTGTGTGCACGGCCTTCAGAACAAGCGACGATAAATTTTATTTTCGCTTCTGCTGGTAAATTACTCAGCTGATTTGTTTATTTAGTAGAGAAATTGAGATTTTCTTCGATTTATAGACATTTTCGTCCCTATTGAAAGAAAATTGCGCGGATTGTATTTGAAGAAGAGAATTTGAGATTTAGTTCGATTTGTAGGCGCGTCCATCGCTCCAGAAAGAAAGCCACACGAATTATATCATAAACCTGTGATAAATCGGAAGAAGTCCGGGGTTTCTAAAGCGTCATACTAAAACCGCAGTGGTAAAGACTTGCAAGGCGATATCTTAAACACCATATTTAGAAGACATTTCAATCCATAATATATGTCGCAGAGAAGCGTCTTCCAGCTGTATAACAAATCGAGGTCATCACAGACCTGCTCAGCTTAGTGTCAGTGCGCACGCTAAGAAATCAGCGTTGTCACACATACACATACACACACACACACACACACACAATTCATCGGAAATCCCCCCGCGGCAGAATTCGAGCGGATGTGTCATCGCATATTCTTGAACGCATTCTCCACCTGACGCAATCAAATGCCCATTTCGAATTCATCGTATTTTTCATCCCGGCCGCCAAGGAGGAGGTGAGGTGAGGTGAGGTGAGCTGAGGAAAAGAAAATAAGAATATAGGAAAACGGGGAGGAAGAGATATTTGCCTCGGCGCTCATGTCAATTAGAGTTGACATGAGAGGCGTAATGGTGAAAATCCATTCCGAGTTGCAATTTATTCAACTCCAATATTCGATACGTGGTTTGTAACGATCTATCCACTCTTCCTCTTCCCTCATCCCCATCCCCACCCCTCTTCCCTAACACCGAATGCTTGCTTGTCATCTGCTAACCTTGTTTGCTGGACTATCTTTCTTTTTTTCGGCGTCGCGCGAGTTGAACGTACGTATGTGCGAGAGATGTGCTATCTAGTTATTTGTTCATTGTTATGTTCTCTGGCTTGTAAAGGTATTTTTTTAAGTACTATTTTTCCTTTATTTAGCTTCTTCACCCACGAGTTAGAGACTAGGCTTTTGTAGTGTTGGTTTGAGAATATATTCCTTCCTTTTTCTGCGTTTATAAAACGCCAGTAAAATACAAATGGTTGCTCGTTTTATAGACACGCTTTGTTACTTTGTTGAGCAGTAGTGGTTGGTATTACAGTCCCCAACAGTACTCTCTCTCTCTCTCTCTCTCTCTCTCTCTCTCTCTCTCTCTCTCTCTCTATACATAAATGTGTCAGATTACACTCACATCCAGATATTAATCACTAGTGCTGCAATCCTCCGTGAAGAGAGGATTGCATTTGATCACAAGCATTTCAGTCCCGTGCCTTGGAAAAGTCGCGATTAGTACAGCTTTTAATCAAGGACGATACCTGCCTTCATTATTGGTGTCCTGTAAATATCTGTTTCATATCGAAATTCGCTTTTGTTAAAATTTCCATTGAAATGTTCAAGGGCGGAAGACTTCGTGCTATTTGGGGATGTTGCTGTAGTTGGTGTTTGTCTTTACTTGCGCGCACAGACGCGCACACACATATATATATTATATATATATGTATATATATATGTATATATAAATATATATATATAATATATATGTGTATACATACATTTTATATGAATATATATATATATATATATATTTATATATGTATATATATGTATATATATATATATATATATATATATATATATATATATATATATATATATATGTATGTGTGTGTGTGTGTGTGTGTGTATGTGTGAGAGAGAGAGAATATATACCACTATATGTGCAGCACCCTTTCCACCCACATTAGAATTACATCCCTTTGTCCCGTAAGTAGTAACACTTGATTTCATTTAATCACAATTCGAGACTTCCTCAAATCCACGCTGTTGTATCGTAGCCTTCTGCATGATTCACGCACACTTCTTCCGAAGCTCAGTGTTTGCCACGCAAAAACCTTCGTGCTTTGGCTACACGTTCCAGGAAATAGCTGATCATTCATGCTTGTGTTTTCTTGATCTTGAACGATGTTGCTGGTCTGGTAATAAAAAGTTCAAGTTTTTTTTTTTAATAGTTGGTGAGGTAGTGGTTAATGTTAACGCAGTGATGTCTGGTTTGCATGAATTTCACAGGGGAAGTGTTCTGACTTAGTGAGACCAAGCTGAAAATAAGATTTAGTTGATGTTTGACAATAATGCATATAGGCCTAGTGAGCGGCGCGTGTCAAAAGGAAAGATATATATATATATATATATATATATATATATATATATATATATATATATATATATATATATATATATATATATATATATATATATATATATATATACATATATATTATATATATATATATATATATATATATATATATATATATATATATATATATATATATATATATATATATATATATATATATATATATATATATATATATATATATATATATATATATATATATATATATATATATATATATATATATATATATATATATATATATATATATATATATATATATATATATATATATATATATATATATGCCTCTAGCAACAACGTTCTCTCACACGGAAATACCTTCTGATTTTCTCTCAGTCTCTTATTCTTCTCTCTGACAGTCTAGCCATGAAACTGACGATGATTTTAGCGCTCCTATTTTTTCTTCTTGATAAATACGTACAACGGCGAAGAAGGTAAATACGTACAACGGCGAAGAACTGCACATACGTGCGAGTGGTTATTTACTCTTAATAGCTCGGAAGCATACTGCCCTGTTAGATCGAAACGGCAAATAAGTACATTTTTTGAGCTGTGAACAATATAAAATTCTTTTAAAAATAATACTTTCTCTTTTTAACAAGCGTTTACTATGATTCCTTAATTTTTTTGTTTTATCTACGGTGATCAGAAATTTTGAAAATATGACAAAAAGAAAATGTACACTTAGAGAGAGAATGTGAAACTTTCCCCGTACTCCGCTGAAATTTAATTATCTATCGTACCGTATGGCGAGCGTATGAAGGCGTTTAATGTCTATCAGCCGTAGATGTTACACACGGGAGAATAATGTTACTGTTAGCAGTGGAAATGATAAAATTATGACATTTTTCCAAATTAAAAGTTAAAAGTATTGCTTTTTAGTTTTCTGTAAAAGAAAATTATTGTGCCGGCTTTGTCTGTCCGTCCGCACTTTATTCTGTCCGCACTTTTTTCTCTCCGCACTTTTCCTGTCCGCCCTCAGATCTTAAAAACTACTGAGGCTAGAGGGCTGCAAATTGGGATGTTGATCATCCACCTTCCAATCATCAAACATACCAAATTGCAGCCCTCCAGCCACGGTAGTTTTTATTTTATTTAAGGTTAAAGTTAACCATAATCGTGCTTCTGGCAACGGTATAGGATAGGCCATCACCGGGCCGTGGTTAAAGATTCATGGGCCGGGGATCATACAGCATTATACTGAGATCACTGAAAGGTAGATCTGTTTTCAATGGCCTTGGTTATGCTTTTTAGCGGCTGTACAGAAAACTCGATTGCGCCGAAGAAACTTTGTCGCATTTTTCACTTGTTTTTTAGTAGATTGGCGTCTCGTTGTCTAAGCAAATTTACAAATCCTAAATTCTAGGAATGACTGAACGTTAATGTTTGAAAGATTCTAGGCTTCTTTTTTTTTTTAAAGTAGTCGCCAGTAACTGCAGCTTGGCTTTATTCATTATTAGTAGTGGATGCAGTAATAGACACGCAGGAATAAAATGTTACAGTTAACATTAGAAACGATGAAATTACAGCATTACAATTTTGTCGATTCAAAGTAATTTTTTTTTTTTTTTTTTTAGCAGCGTGGCGTCTCATAACTAAAGCAAATCGACGGATCCCAAAATTATAGGTAAAAGAAATTGTCAGCAAACAGACCATACGTCTGTCGACACCATTCAGATCGAAGAATCTCAGAACGCTGGAGAAGCTAAAACATCAGTGAACTCTGTATATGAAAGTGTACCTGTCTTGTCGACAACTGTCAATTCCTCTGCCTTTGAAACGGATAAGCTTATATATCCGCAGTTGTCCGTTTTGAAAGTGGAATTGTTATTCTGCCATCCCAAATGTTTCGCTGGATGGAGCTCGGTTCATACAACGGAACTAATGAATCCTCAGTGCATTCTGTGATATGGCAGGGACTCAAAGGTCGGCGATTTTAATTGATGTCTATATTTCAGTTTTTGTGAAAGGCAGCTGAGTAATTTGCTAAGGAAAAAAAGATTTTTTATAATATACGTTGCTGTTTGACAAGAAAGATTTCAGTTACACAGTATGTATATTACACACACACACACACACACACATATATATATATATATATATATATATGTATGTATATATATATATATATATATATATATATATATATATATATATATATATATATATATATATATATGTATATATATATATATATATATGTGTGTGTGTGTGTGTGTGTGTGTGTGTGTATGTGTGTTTTGTGATTTTGTGTGTGTTCCAGTCTACAGGCAAAAAATTGTTCTATTTATACGTAACATTAACAAATCGTATTGTTCCTATAAACTGTAATACCATTGTCATGGTAATAATCCTATCTTCATTATTTCGCCATCAAATTTCGGTCATTATGAAAGAAAGATTGAATTTAATAGCATTTGTTAAAGTATCTTACCTTTTCAAATACTTTAGGCTTTATGCATTTGCGTGTTTATCTGCTTTCATTTAATTTATCACGTTAAAATATTTTTCCGATTAGAACGAATATAGGATTGCAAGACAGCATGACTATTGTGAGAAATATTTTACACTTGGCTCCTTTCGGTAAGTAAAAGTTCCGAGATGTATTCAAATTATCGATGAAAGTGAAAAATGAAAAATTGACACCTTTCTTTTTCTGGAAATATTTCTTCAACCCTATTTCTTAAGGGTAGGCGTCGATCATTTATGTTAAAGTCACATTTAAAATACAGCATACTATAATAGACAAACTACCCGGTGCCTTCTCGAAAGATAAAAGATGAAACAGAATAGAGAGAGAGAGAGAGAGAGAGAGAGAGAGAGAGAGAGAGAGAGAGAGAGAGAGAGACTAACAAAGAGCGGCCGTAAATGTACCACAGGCGTACTTAAGCTTTATGATTAATTCAGACTTCCCTTTTAAAGCCGGAGAGAGAGAGAGAGAGAGAGAGAGAGAGAGAGAGAGAGAGAGAGAGAGAGAGAGAGAGAGAGAGAGAACGTTCTCATTTATGTGTGCTCATAAATCGTTGATGGTTTTCATACCCCTCAGTGCCTAATGCAGTTTCATGTTTAGGGTATTTATCAAAAGTTTACTGGTTGGACGAGTAAATGTATTGTGTAAATGGAGGAGGTAACTTGAATATAATATATATATATATATATATATATATATATATATATATATATATATATATATATATATATATATATATATATATATATATATCTAAAGGAGTAAATGATTTCAGAAATATTAAACTTTCCACACAATGCATCGTACCTAATACTTCTCTTCACTAAAAGAGTCTCGGGCTTGTGTAAAGTGAAAGACACGAGGTTTCACTTTCCCCTGATTAATTATACATTTGGGAAAATTCGGTCTTGTGACATTTTTACCGAGTCGTGACGAAATCGCACTAAAATTTTCCTCTCGTACGATCCTCAGTTTCAATCACAATCCATTAAATTAGATTCCTTATTAACAAAAAAAAAGGGAAAAGAAAAAGTAAACCTTAGTTTAACCAGACCACTGAGCTGATTAACAGCTCTCCTAGGGCTGGCCCGAAGGATTAGACTTATTTTGCGTGGCTAAGAACCAATGGGTTACCTAGGAACGGGACCTACAGCTTGTCGTGGAATCCGAACCACATTATAGCGAGAAATGAATTTCTATCACCAGAAATAAATTCCTCTAATTCTTCATTAGCCGGCCGGAGGCTCGAACTCGGCCCTAGCAGAGTGCTAGTCGAGAACTCTACCGACTCGTCCAACGAGGAACTAAAATACGATCCATAATTTGGCCATAGGGTAGCTGAGGCCGTCCGTCGTGACGATAATTTTAAGGGGAACATTGATTTACTGCAAATCAACTAATCGTCTTCGGGTTTTAAAATATTGCCAAGTACGCACTTACCTAGTCTTTAATCTGCTATAGCGGTCTTCCATTAGTGACAATTTAAGAACCCTGAAGAAGGCGTTGTGTGAGCGGCGAAGTGGAAGCACAGCTTTTGTTTTGCCGATAAATATAGCAGTTCAGTTACTTTATTTGCGCCATGTCTGTTAACACCAGTACAACTCTTAGATACTCAAATCAACCAATAAATGATTCTGAGTATGTTTACATCAACACTGTAAATTTGTTTAAAGGCAGCTCTGGCGTACTAAAGAAATTTAACTTTTTTTTTTTTTTTTTTACAATTTAACCCTTTTAACAGTTTATGACCTTCGAATTACTGTTATTACTGAACGAAGGTTTTTAGATCATTGTTATTGGGATTAAATCGGCTGCTAAAAAAAAAAAAAACATTCTTTTAAATCACGAACTTTTAGCTTTCACTGTGATTACCTTAAAAAAAAGAAGCCCAGAACCTTTCCTGCATTTTCCTTCAGTCAGGTAAAGCAAGGATTAAATCCGCTTCTAAAGTTACAGAAGGGTCTCAAAAGGCATTTAAATTATTCATCGTCAGCACTTAAAATCAGTGCACCATCCACTTCAGTTTTTCCTGGGATTTCCTGTGACTCTTATTGGGCCAGAATGCAAAGATCCTGTGGATCAAATACTTCTAGCACTCTGCAGTCCAGCAATGTCTTTGTCACCTTTTTTTTTTTCTCTTATAATTTTCACCACTTCATGGTTCATTTCTATACGTTCGCCCCAACCTGGCAAACATTTTGACCACACCTTCATTTTCACATATTTCTCCATTTTTAGAGCACTTCTTCCAATACATCTTTGGCATACTGAATTTTCAGCAGTTCCTCTTAAGTTTCCGTTTAATTCATTCATGAAATTTACGGTAACTTGATCAACTTATTTATATTTTTAACTATTAGTATAATAATTTTAAAATTTATTTTCGTTATCTTTTCTAATAACTAGTCTCTTCTTTCGGTATTTCCTGTTACCAGACGTAATTTCTTTTAAATGAACACCATATTCTTTGGGAGTTTGAATTTCAAGTCAAGAGCTCAGTAGGTTTGTTAGATATGAATATGATTCATCTTCTGAATAATAATAATAATAATAATAATAATAATAATAATAATAATAATAATAATAATAATAATAATAATAATAATAGATGGAAATAACATCTCACCAATATGCAGGAAGTGCAATATGAAAGACGAGACCACAAACCACATAGCAAGCGATTGTCCTGCGCTTGCACAGAACCAGTACAAAAAGAGGCATGATTCAGTGGCAAAAGCCCTCCACTGGAGCCTGTGCAAGAAACACCAGCTAGCTTGCAGTAATAAGTGGTACGAACACCAACCTGAGGGAGTGATAGAAAACGATCAGGCAAAGATCCTCTGGGACTGTGGTATCAGAACAGATAGGGCGATGCGTGCCAATATACCAGACGTGACGTTGATTGACAAAATCAAGAAGAAAGTGTCAGTCATTGATGTGGCAATACCATGGGACACCAGAGTAGATGAGAAAGAAAGAGAAAAAGCTGGTAAGTAAGTATCATGACCTGAAAATAGAAATAAGAAGGATATGGGATATGCCAGTGGAAATTGTACCCATAATCATAGGAACGCTGGCACGATCCAAGATCCCTGAAAAGGAATCTGGAAAAAACTAGATGCCGAAGTAGCTCCAGGACTCATGCAGAAGAGTGTGCTACTAGAAACAGCGCACATAGTGAGAGAAGTGATGGACTCCTAAGGAGACGGGATGCAAGGATGCAGCCCGGAACCCCACACTATAAAAACCACCCATTCGAATAGGATGACTGTGATAGACCAAAAAAAAAAAAAAAAAAATTATCAGATCCCTATATGAGTAGTGATCCTGTATATACGAATATGCAGACATAAACCTATCGTAGGCCTACTAAACTCTTAGCTCTCCATTTCCGTCATTGCTCGGTAGGTTTATATCCGCGAAATCATGAAATCTTCTTACAAGAAATGTGGCCACACGCGGGCATTGCCTTATGTGCTGACTCCGGAGCAGCCATTTCGGGAATTCAAAATCACGCGAAGCGTAAGGCGGAATATTGTATTTTTGGGAATCCAGTTTAAGTCGGAGCGGATTCCGAAATCGGCAACGTCGAATAATGGCGATTTGTGACGTAACGTCGTAACGCGGTCGATTTTAAATTTAGCTCTATGGAGCGAGGAAACTCGAGTTCTTCTGTCCATTACATTTTGCATCGAGGGAAGGTTTCTGTAGACATCGTTTTATCGAAGTTGGCATTTTTCCTTTTATTTTTATTTCTTAGGCTACTTGATTGGCCAAATGAATATCCGGTCCACCTGGCATTGGCGTGTCGTTTTGATTACTTGGGTATCAGCATTTTATTCCCTTTTTATTTTTCCTGTATTTGTAATACTGATTGTAATTGGAATATCAAATTTAGGCTAGAGGCCAAGCGCTGGATGTGAGATCATTCAGCACTGAAAGAGAAATTGAAAGCAATGGAGATTTGAAAGGTGTAACAGGAGAGAAACCTCGCAGTTGCACTACGAAACAGATGTTAGGAGAGGGTGGATAGTAAGACGGAAGAAAGATAATATGAACAGAGGTAGAGTAGAAGAATGAAAGGCGATGAAGCTAGGGGCCGAAGGGGCGCTGCGAAGAACCTTAAGTAATGCCTACAGTGCACCGCGTGAGGTACATTGATGGCGGTACCCTCCTACGGGATTGTATGACTGGTGGATTTTCATTAGTTAAGCAAATAAAAATACTGAGACTGATAGAAGTGATATTAGTGGATATCCTACAATTTCTTGGTCGTATTGTTCAAACTTTGTTACATCTACTATTGACAGTTTAGAAAAGAATGTAATCATTGGGGAAAAGGATACATGAAAGGATAATGAGATAATTGTAAACTCTACAATTGAATTGTCATAACTCGGCGTAATTTGGGAATCAGAACTAAGGGAAAGCTAGAAAAAAATAGCGATGCTCAAAATCATATGCTGTATCTTTACTTAGAGTGTATTTGGAATTGTATACACTAAGTACTTCATTTAAAAATATAAAATCAAATGCAAAATCCAGGTTTAAAGTTTTGCGTTGCTAATAGTTTTTTTTTCATGGAAATTGATTGTCACCACATTACATCCCAGTACGTCAAAATACCTTTCTATTTCTGTTTGCAGTATCGTTTATGAAATAAATTTTATTTGCTATTTAGAATATATATACTTACACCCACACACACACAAACACACATAAACACCCACCCACTTACGTGTATGTATGTGTCCTGCAATCTCCTTGTGTATATAAGATTTACAATATACATCACGTCAATGTTTCAACTCCACTAATTGAATGTCTTTGAGGTGGATAATGGCATAAAGCTTAGTATTGCATAAAAGTCACCTTTATGTCTCAGGTGTTTATGTCTTTCATTTATTTTTATGTCACTTTATCATAAAATTTAATTAGCTTTTCAGTGGCGAAGCAAAAGGGGAAAAAAGTGAATAAATTCATATATCAGGGCGCACGGTCCATTTCACCAGCAAATAACTATCATATTGAAAGAATAAATTCCGAATCCCTTTCAACATGCAAATTGAAAACTTGTCAATATAGTCATCGACGGAAAAAGTTAATTGCTTATTCTATTTCCTGAGTAAAATTTTGAGGTGCGATCTAAAAATAGACCGTTTTAATTGAATGGGATGTTCTCTGCGGACATTTCTATAAACAGTGAGAACTGAGTGAAATGGGCAAAGGACTTTTAAATGAACTAATGGTGGATTCTGTAGTCATAAGAAAACTACCAAGAATCTGATTGCATTTTTCAGTCGGGAGTAGATTTATTCTTTTTCTGAGTTCCCCTCTCCTTGAACTGAAACAAATAGGAAAATGATAAAGGGAAATTCACAATGGAAAACAAAAGTGTAGTTGGGTAGTGTACATTTTTTACTGATACATATATATAAATATATATATATATATATATATATATATATATATATATATATATATATATATATATTTATATATATATATATATATATATATATATATATATATATATATATATATATATATATATATATATATATATATATATCCACTGATAGAATGTCACAAGATATTCTTGGGTGTGTACAAAAAAATGACGCTTTTAAATCGTGAGAAAGAATGTCCATTTTAAATTAGGCGGGTAATGAGACTCGTTTTACAGTAAAAAGTTTTTTTTTGTGTTAATTACTTTCTCGCAAATATTGAAAAAGCAAATCTCTCGTCACAGTGGAAGATTTTGCCAAGTTAAATCAATTAGTACTGTCGGGAAACTGTCCTTGAAATAGCAAATAACGAGAGAGAGAGAGAGAGAGAGAGAGAGAGAGAGAGAGAGAGAGAGAGAGAGAGAGAGAGAGAGAGAGAGAGAGAGAGGGCAAAAACAGAAAGAAACTCTTGTTTTGCCTTATAATAATAATATGAAGGATATCTTGCTAAGAATACAGAAAATGACAATAAAACAAACGAGAGAGAGACAACTTTTAGAGAGAGAGAGAGAGAGAAAAAGAGAGAGAGAGAGATATGCCAAGGAAACATGTTAGTGAGAACAATCATGCTATCAACTGAAGGGGCAAAAGGATTGTATATTCTAATTGCTCTTCGTCTTGCTGAATACAGGACAAAAGAAATAAAACAAACTTTAAGGTAGGCAGTAGAGATGTATGAAAATAGGATCAGATTTGTAAACACAGAGAGGGAGTAATGTTAATGAGTTTCCAAACCTGCCTCCAGAGTGGAGAGAGATCAGCAATGTCCCCAGAGAGAGAGCCAAATGAGAGAGAGAGACACCGGCCAAAACACAAATCTTTGCTCTTCAGTACTGTCTTGCTGAATACAGGACAATCACAAACAATGGAGAGAGAGAGAAAGGTCAGACCTACAAATCTTTGTGATATTGAATCACGTCCAACTGAATCTAATACAAATTTAGAGTCATCACTTCTTTACAGAATCTGGGATAATAAAACTCTCTCTCTCTCGTTTGTTTTATTATCCGACATTCTAAAAAAGTATTAACACTAATTTGTTTTACAGTCAGCTTGATAGAAGATAAGGTATTCTTGGGTGTGTGAAAAAATGACGCTTTTAAATCGCGATAAAGAATGTCCATTTTAAATTAGGCGGGTAATGAGACTCGCGCAAATATTGAAAAAGCAAATCTCTCGTCACAGTGGAAGATTCTCTACTGTCGGGAAACTGTCCTTGGCAACGAGAGAGAGAGAGAGAGAGAGAGAGAGAGAGAGAGAGAGAGAGAGAGAGAGAGAGAGAGAGCCAAAACACAAATCTTTGCTCTCTGTCTCTTGAATCTTTTATTTTACTAGTCTGATATTCTGTCAAAAACAGAATGATAATAATTTTTGTTTTTTATTATCATTCTAAAAAAGTATTAACCTTGAGGAGGAAGAGCAAAGAAGATTTCTTCTCTCTCTCTCTCTTTATTTTACTAGTCGATATTCTCTCTAATTTTTGTTTCACATTCACTCTGAGGAAAGGCAAAGATTTGTCTCTCTCTCTCTCTCTCTCTCTCTCTTTTTATTTTTACTAGTCGATATTCTGAAAAAAGTAATGACTCTAATTTT
Organism: Macrobrachium rosenbergii; assembly: GCF_040412425.1. Lineage (NCBI taxonomy): Eukaryota > Metazoa > Arthropoda > Malacostraca > Decapoda > Palaemonidae > Macrobrachium > Macrobrachium rosenbergii. The sequence goes on along the minus strand of NC_089783.1, from coordinate 45,937,819 downwards.
TGTTTCACATTCACCTTGAGGAAAGGCAAAGATTTGTGCTCTCTCTCTCTCTCTCTCTCTCTCGTTCGTTTTAGTATCCGATATTCTAAGAAGTCATGATTATAATTTTTGTTTTATCACCTGTTTGAACATGGACAGACAAGAAGCATGATTATAATTTTTGTTTTATCACCTGTTTGAACAGACACAGACACGTAAACGATATCATTGATAATTTTATAAACGAATGTAACAGGAATATTACAGAAGAAAATACGGACAGAATTGTCCGTGTTTATTCAAACAGGATACAAACAAGACAGACTTCTACATTTGTGGTGTGATCAATGGCACACTCGTCAACCAAGTGAGAGGACCCATGTTAGTATTGCGGATAGACACGGTTTGTTAAATACCTTTGCGTGTCTGGTTGCCCAAGGTGTGAAGTGGGCACCTGATAGGAAAAAGAAGTTGAAAGTTAACCTTCTTCTGACGTCAATCTTCTAAGGGAAAATACAGTTACAGGCATAGGCATACACAACCCCTCTCTCTCTCTCTTTCTATATGTACACACACACACACACACACATATATATATATATATATATATATATATATATATATATATATATATATATATATATATATATATATATATATATATATATATATTATCCTGTATTCTGTAAAGAATTGATGACTAAATTTGGTTTAGATTCAGCTGGAGGAAGAGCAAAGATTTTGCCCTCTCTCTCTCTCTCTCTCTCTCTCTTTCTCTCTCCTCTCTGTCTCTCTCTCTCTGTTGAATCGTTTGTTTTACTATTCTGTGTTCTGCAAAGAAGTGTTGAATAAATTTTGTTTTATATATGCATATGTATAATATAAAATATATATATATAATATATATATATATATATATATATATATATATATATATATATTCCATAAGTCTTGCTATTAATTAAAGAAGTGAATACACAGTCTCCAATTTTTCCGTACCGCATTAGACACGCTCCAAGCGAGCGATGCTGATGGAAGTAGCATATCGTCAACGGCCGTCGAGGTAGAAAGCTTAATAAAGTGGAAATTCTTCGTCGAGATAAAAAAAAAAAAGAAAATAAGATTATTCCCGAGTCTTAAACATTATGCAGGGGCACAATGGGATCAACGGCGTGAGCGTTTATCATAAGAGGTTAATTAATTTTATGATGAAATTCAGCACGGGGTAGATAATTACGTATATCAGTGACAGCCGTTCTTTTCGGGATTTTGTGAAGGGAGTTTTCAAGAAGTTTTTTTTAAAGCGGAATGGATTAAACTGTTCTCTGTTGTCAACGGTATTGAATGAGGGAACGTTCCTTGTTCCTTGTTTCTCTTGGAAATATAACAGTTGAAAAATAGCTTTTATTGCTGTTGTATGTTGTTGTTTTCTGTTGTTGTCAACGGTACTGAATGAGGGAACGCCCCTTGTTCCTTGTTTCTCTTAGAAATATAACAATTGAAAAGTAGCATTTATTGTTGTTGTATGCTATTGTTTTCTATTGTTGTCAACCTTATTAAATAAGGAAACGTTCCTTCTTTGTTGTGTCTCTTAGAAATACAACGACTGAAAAATAGTATTTATTGTTGTTGTATGCTATTGTTTTCTATTGTCGTCAACCTTATCAAATAAGGAAACGTTCCTTCTTTGTTGTTCCCCATTGAAATATAACAACGGAACAAAAGCATTTAACATTTGTAGTTATTGCATCTTGCTGCTTTCTAATTTAATTTTCTTGAGATGAAATTGCATTCACAACATATTTTTCAGCTTTTGCTTGCTTGCTTTTAGATGTTGAATCCTATTGCGTTTTAATGTCATTTTCTGGTGATGATAATGCGCTATCAATATGCTTGTGTTCCTTTTTTTATTTTCAGACATACACAACTTGGTATGTTGAAGGAGATAGCCTTGCACATCGTACTGGATGTCTTGCATGCACATCCATAATCTCTCTCTCTCTCTCTCTCTCTCTCTCAGTTGTAATATTTATGGGCATTGTAAAGGAGAAAGTAGAGTTCCTAAAAGGAAGAATAATAGATATTGGCGAGTAAATTTGGATCTGTTTAATTTTCCCTTAGTAGAGAGAGAGAGAGAGAGAGAGAGAGAGAGAGAGAGAGAGAGAGAGAGAGAGAAAGGGCTGTTTAAGGAAATTCAGACCAGTTCGATTGCTTTTTCCGGGCATTTTGCGGAATGATATGATTTCAATCGAGCTCTAAATCCTCCCCAGCTCACCTTATTCTCTCCCTCTCCCCCCACCCTCCAACACCCCCCTTCTCTCCCCACCCACTCCACCAACACCCCCCCCTCCACGCCCCCAATCCTCATCCCGCCTATTCCCCCTTTTCCAAAAAAAAAAGAGAGAGAGGAGGCCCATATCCCGAATTTCGCCCAAATGAAAATTTCTTATCCATTGGAGAGGGTTATGGAAGTTCTAGATTGGAGTTAAACGAAAACAATGAAAAATTAATTATTAGCGAGGCAATCAGTTTGACTGAAAAGCTTTTCGGAAATTGTTTTCAATTAGCGAAATACAACGCTTACGATTTTGACTTTTAATTAATATTTTCACTTTTATGGCATGCAGTACCCTTCTCTCTCTCTCTCTCTCTCTCTCTCTCTCTCTCTCTCCTAGCCTGATGTTCAATATTTTTATATAAATTCTTCATCTAAAATTTGATACCAATTCACCTTTTGGTTGTACAGTGCATCTCAAAACAAATATTAATCAAACGAGAGACCAAAGTTATCAAGCTGGAAATACAATTTTCGTTTTGTTCTCCAGTACAAAATCATCTTGAATAAAAAAAAAGCATAACCGGCTGTCATATCCAGTTGCTCACGAACGGGAAGTTATGGCCTCCAAAATAAATGCACAGGTACATAAACCATATTAAAGCGTGATTAAATAAATACACAAATACGTAAATTAAAAGCGTATTTCGAGATAACGCTCGGTGTGCCCGAATTAGACGGTGCGTTCCGTGACCGTCTTAAAGAGAAGACTGTGATGTACGCTCAGAAGAGAAGACTATGTAATCCTGTACGCTCTCCTTTAAGGCCATGCTCCGTGTAATATGCTCCATCGTCCACCGATGGCCTTTCTTAATGGTCAAGATCACAAAACTTTTTACCTTGTTGATTCTCCTGCGGTAAAAGAAGGTTTTTCTTTTTTAATTTTTTTTTTATCCGATTGATGTGATGTTTCTCTTGTGGAATGGAGCATGTCATTTTTTTTTGTTTTTTTTTGTTTTAAGGATGTGATTTTTTTTTTTTTTTTGTTTTTTTGATGTTAGTTTGCTCTTGCAGTATGTTTTATTTTATGGCAGGATTTCATAGGTAGTAAGAGCAGGATATAATATATATATATATATTTATATATATATATATATATATATATATATATATATATATATATATATATATATATATATATATATACACACACATATATATAATATATAACTATATATATTTATACATATGTATATATATATATATATATATATATATAATATATAAATATATATATATATATATATATATATATATATATATATATATAAAATCCTACCATTTTCCTTTGCAATTATTATCATATCTTTGATATGAGTACGCATTCTTTATTTTTCCACGTGCCATATTAAAATTCATTGCTCGATTTTCCTGGTTTCCAAGTACCTTCCCAACCTTACCTGAACAATTTCATTTTTTTATTAGCTCCAGGAGTTTCTCTTCACTAAGAAACCTTGCAACTACTAATGCTGACGTTTCTCTTGATTTTTCGCCTCACAACTCAAAAACAACCATGCAAACAACATACCATTGCCTCGGGCCTACTGTTGTAGCAAACTTGTCACTCTCAGATATCTTTATTCTTCACTCGTGCTTTACTTCTGTGATAAAAAAAACTGTTAAGCACCTTCTAAAATTTCACTTCTTCATGATCCTTTCTTGCCTCTTCGATGATACTATCATCAGTAATTTATCATCATTATTTTATCATCAGTATTTTATCATCAGTATTTTCTAGGTCCTGGAGTACCACATACAACATGTTACTGCATGTGGCATTACTTCTTGAATATTTTATAACCTGATCCACATGCCACATACAGCATGTTACTGCATGTGGCATTACTACTTGAATGTTTTATGACTTGATCCACATGCCACATACAGCATGTTACTGCATGTGGCATTACTGCTTGAATGTTTTATAACTTGATCCACATGCAGCATACAAAATGTTACTGCATGTGGCATTACTGCTTGAATGTTTTCTAACTTGATCCACATGCAGCATACAAAATGTTACTGCATGTGGCATTACTGCTTGAATGTTTTCTAACTTGATCCACATGCAGCATACAAAATGTTACTGCATGTGGCATTACTGCTTGAATGTTTTCTAACTTGATCCACATGCTACCTGCCTTGTCTGAACGCTCACTGTTCTTCCCCTAGCTTGTCTTCTCATTTAAAATCTCAAACATATAATTTCCCTGGTTTGACTTTATACTGTGGAACATTTATATCTCTCTCTCATCCAGTCGAAAGCCTTTTTCTCATCCAGACACCTTACTAACTCTGGTCAGCCTGAATCATACCACTTCGCTCTGCCACAATACCTCTCTTGTATTCCTCTCGACTCCTGTGGAGTCTTCCCATTCTTCATTGTCTCACTGGCTCTCCTTATGGTCTCAAGTGTCATCTCAGACATACACTAACCTTTACAATTTTGCATTGCTCAACTTTTGCCTATCCTTTATCCTAGACATCCAAGAAATCTTCCGGATATTCAGCTCTCCGGTCTGTTACCATTAACCTTTCTCTCTGACTTTGCTTTCCTTAAGAAAACATATGATTACTGATTTGTAAAGTTCTCTTTCGCCTAGTTTCTCTATTTTTGTTACTATCCACCTTCGTGATAACAATATCGAGTTTCCCTTCATGAACGTATGGTTCTATAAGTATTTAATTGCTTTTCATGCGACCAGTGAAAACAATTTTCGATCTGTAATAGTAATAAAAGGATATTTAAAGTACAAACTTCCTAGATTTCGTCGAAGGTAACTTATTACTCGATGTCCTTAGTTGGCCAGTATATTTTTCGAAGTATGTAATAAATCACAATAAAAATGCAAGCACAGGAGTTCCGTTCTTGCGTCCTATCAGCTTTAGGCACTCTTCAGTGCCTTATAACAATATATGCAATCACAGCTGAATGGAGAGTGCATTGTTAACTTTGCATAATATCGTTTATTTTTCTGGGAAGTTGATGGTTTTCGATAAGCTTTCCCAATTCATAAGGACGTAACCAGAAGAGCGCCTATATTTTTTGAAAGTTAAATAGAGCTCCTGTCAAATTACGGGGCGTTTCTTTGAAGCCGATTTGAGAAAAAAAGAAAATATGATAAATCACTAGGACCTCTTGCTGAATTTTCTTTTTAAATGGCAAAGACCAGTTGAACCTGATTCACTTTTATAGCCCAGATCAGAGGATGATTATAACGGGTATAGCCCAGACCAGAAGATGATTATAACGGGGGTATAGCCCAGACCAGAAGATGATTATAAGGGGGGTATAGCACAGACCAGAAGGTGATTATACGGGGGTATAGCACAGACCAGAAGATGATTATAAGGGGGTATAGCCCAGACCAGTAGATGATTATAAGAGAATATAGCCCAGACCAGAAGATGATTATAAGGGGTATAGCCAAGACCAGAAGATGATTAAAAGTGGGTATAGCCCAGACCAGAAGATGATTTGGCCTATAAGGGGGTATAGCCCAGACCAGAAGAAGATTATAAGGGTTATAGCCCAGACCAGAAGATGACTATAAGGGGTATAGCCCAGACCAGTAGATGATTATAAGGGAATATAACCCAGACCAGAAGATGATTATAAGGGGTATAGCCCAGACCAGGAGATGATTAAAAGGGGGTATAGCCCAGACCAGAAGATGATTATAAGGGGTACAGTCCAGACCAGAAGATGATTATAAGGGGTGGGGTGTCTTTCCCACGAAGTAAGCAGTAGCCCCTCCTTTTAAAGGAAAAAGGTTAAAAGAATCAAGAAAAAGCAAAAGAAGGAAGAGATTTTGCAAAGCTTGTAATCTGAGGATTAATCTATGGCAATGCAGCGAATGAAAAAAATAGAATGTTTGCTCAACAAGAATTAGGGAATGCTGTTTGGGTACACGCAAACAAAATTGAATAGCGCCGCCTGAAGGAAAATCTGGGGACAAGAACACGTCCATATTTTGGACAAGGCTAAAATTGATTTCTGTCTAATTTGATTTGTATATATAAACCTCGAGCAGCAAAACATATGCCTTATGAAGAAACCCAAGGAGGTGTTATTTTTAATCGGTTCTTCAAATGCGTATTATCCGGATTTTCAAGTTGCGGAGTTGATTTTATTTTTTTTTTAGTTTAGTCTGTCAAAAAAAGGACGGGGACACTTCCGGCCATTCATTGCTTAAGACAGTGAAAGGAGGGAGTTGGATTCACTAGACAACAAGACAAAGAGATCTAGAAAATAAGCACCACATATGCAAGAAAGAGTAATTGGAGATGGAGAGCTAGAATGAAGAAAGGAAGGGGGTGTGGGTGGATAGTAAATGGCTAAAAAGTGACTGCAGCTAAGGTACTAAGGGACGCTGCAAACATCCTTTAGTAATGCCTAGAGTGCACCACGTGCCGTCCACTACCAGCACTACCCGCCTACGGGGCAAGTTCCTCAGAGTGGGGAAAGATTGCAGTTCCACTGTGTTCTTTCACAAGCACTAAGTTAAGTATACCTTAGTTTAACCAGACCACTGAGCTGATTAACAGCTCTCCTAGGGCTGGCCCGAAGGATTAGATTTATTTTACATGGCTAAGAACGAAGTGGCTACATAGCAACGGGACCTACAGCTTATTGTGGAATCCGAACCACATTATACCGAGAAATGAATTCCTATCACCAGAAATAAATTCCTCTAATTCTTCACAAGCACTGCCCAACTATATGTACATTGTAACATTCCTCCTGTTATGTACCAAGTAAACGAATGTGGCTTCATGTGAAGTCAGCGATTCTGTCCTCCAAATCTATAGGTTTCTGTGTTTGTCCTACCATTTTTTCATCTTGTACTTGGGCTTTAATTTGTATGTATTTATAGCATAGTACAGGAGGTTAAGAATATCCCATCCTTGCTGTTAGTTTCATTGACTCGAAATAATTGCATTATGTTGTATAAATTAAATAATTATTTTCCCCCTTAACAGGAAACGAGACAAGTCTGTCAGCATATGGAAAAATTGGAACTAATGTAAATTAGAATTATACATCAATATATTTCTCTCTCTCTCTCTCTCTCTCTCTCTCTCTCTCTCTCTCTCTCTCTCTCTCTTTCGGTTGGAGGAGCCTTTGCATGAATGATTTAATGGGTACGATAAAAGATGTAACGAAGAGACATATTGAACCCAACACCTCTTTCTGCAGCAATATCTATCTTAGCTGAGATAAGAACAGTGCTGCAATTCATATCAACCGGTGGTTCTTAAATATAGCTAGTACTTGCAAGCCAGTGCACTAGGCTAAAAGTATCAGATTTCCTAAAGGCTGAAAAATGGAGACTCTAAGAATTGGCAGTATTTTTACAGAAGACTAAAAAAAAAAAAAGGAAAAGTCCACAGCATTTTTTGGCAAAAAAAAAAAAAAAGAACAAGTTTTAGTCCACAGCATTTTTTTGGCATTTGTCTTATGAAGAAATGCCTATCATGTGATTAAATTAATCGAACAATGAAACATATAGCAGCTATGAAAGCAATTACTCTAATTACCCCCTGAGGAAACCGTCTAGGGAATATTTACCTATGCTATTGGAGGTAGCCAGAGATAGTATTTATAAGCACAAATACGCAAGAAGGGCTTCAAATTCGGAGTTTTCCATCAATGCCAAACCTAGTAATGGAAAGCAAACACAGCAAGAACACAGCTAACCTCTGGGACGTGTTTATTTTAGGGAATTATGATCTCTCTGGATATGGTCGAAGATGATGGCATTGAATCATACGCGCCTTGACTGCAATCGATGTGCAGATTTCACCCGGAAGATAGATCCTTTGGTAGTTGTGGCTTTGTCTTCGCTTCCTGCCTTGACCAGCCCTTCAGTATACTGTAAGGCGAGTAGGACCAGCGAGAGGAAAGAGAAGTAGTGCATTAGCAGTCTTCTTCTCCATTTTCTTCCTCGTCATTGACAGCACAGATAAGGAGGAGTTTGTCCAAAAAGCTCTTGTGTATCAAAAGAGCTCTTGATGAGGATATAATTAATCGTTACGGCTATACTGTAAGTGAACATTGAAGGTTTTAAAGGATGGCTATATGCCAGCCTCTGCTCTCCTTCCTATCTGGTGCGTTTTTGTCTTCATCAGCGATATTGACTAGACCTTGCTTCATTTGTTTCTGGTGGCAATCGTGATCAAGGTTTAATCAGGCAAATGGAGAGTCATTAAACAAGAGTTTTTGCTTGTGTTTTTCACAAACCTGAGACTATAATTCAAATCCTTCGCAAGAGTTTTGTCAGGTATTGATGGCCCATGAACGCAGTCTAGATTTTTAAATGCATCATGGAGTTTTTAGTTTTCTGTAAAAGAAGACTGTTGTGCCGGCATTGTCTGTCC
>NC_089783.1:45919124-45924124 GCF_040412425.1 Macrobrachium rosenbergii | reverse complement strand
TATATATATATATATATATATATATATATATATATATATATATATATATGTTGTGTGTGCATGTGTCTTCATGAAAGAATGCCATAAAATTATGATATGCGGAGAAGTTAAAGAAATGAATAAAAATCTCTGTATAACTAACGTAGAAGGAATTGGTAAAAAAGTATTGAAAGACCAAAGTTAATAGAAGCTGACTCAAGGTAACAAAAGAATTAAAGAGAATGGACAGAGCAGAATATAGACGAGGAATGCATTCGGGCGACAGATCAAGTGAATTTACAGTCAATTTATCAATCAGTGTATCAAGAGGAGACAGACAGACAGACAGACAGACAGATATGTCAATGAATTTATGCATTTATCAGACAGACAGACAGACGTCAGTGAATTTTTGCATTTATCAAAACAGTTTGAACAACATTATACAAGCACTGAATACTGTATATTTCAGCTGAAATAACGCGTCAATCTTTACTTACTCTTAGTCAAGCCACAATGTTAATTTACTCTTACCAAAAAAAAAAAAAAAGTAAAAACAATCCAAGCTGGATATCATTTCGTAATTGAAAACCCGGTACATTTCTATCAAACAAACAGGCACGGAGGTATAATGACGTGTTTGTTATAACCCGCGCGCACTCTTTTCCCCCGTTGCAGGGGATGTAAAAAGAGAGAGAGAGAGAGAGAGAGAGAGAGAGAGAGAGAGAGAGAGAGAGGAATAGCGACTCCATCACCAGGACTATTGTTTTTGTTTTGACTCTAATGAATTTGGTTTCCAGCCTTTCAGTTTCTCTCTTTCTGAGCGAGTAATTGTGGACCGCACCCCTCATGCACTGGGGCTACTATTTATTTCTGTTTTATTTCTATTTTTAGCTCTCGATTTTTTTATTTTTAATTTTGCCAAATGAATGGCTTATATTTTTATGCATTTGCATGAACGATTGCGTATCTATATATAAATGCATACTGTATATATGCATACATATATAGAAATAACCAACACAATCACGTGTGGAACAGAAATAAATTTCAGACTCACATCAGGATTGAATTTCAGGTCTTTCAAATGAGGTGGTGTTGCCTACTAGGCCATACAAGTCTTGTATGGTCTAGTAGGCAGCACCCTTGCCTTTCATTTGAAAGACCTGGATTCGATCCTGATGTGAGTCTGAAAATAAAGCATACATATATATATGTATACACACACATATACATATATATATATATGTGTGTGTGTGTGTGTGTGTGTGTGTGTGTGTGTGTGTGTGTGTGTGTCGAGAGCCAGATGCATTTGCAGGTTTAGGCTACTGTAAAATATATGTTGGCATATTTATCTATAAATCAGTATGTATCTATACACACACACACACACATACATATATATATATATATATATATATATATATATATATATATATATATATATATATATATATACATACTTACATACATACATACATACATGCATACATACATACATACATATTGATTTATAGATAAATGTCAATATATATTTTACAGTAGCCTAAACTTGCAAATGTATCTGGCGATATCGCTCTTTTGTACGTGTTGCCACTTAGCATCTCTCCACTATGACGGTAAGATTGGCAATTTTGGCTGTCTCCCTCTCTCTCTCTCTCTCTCTCTCTCTCTCTCTCTCTGATATAGATTAAAATAAAAAAAAAAAATGTTGATGATCAATGTGTGACCGTCTGATTTCACCATTTCGTCTATCGGTCTATGACTACAAGCTCACGAGTAAATAGGACAATTTATGGTTTTACCATTGACATATACTGTAAATATGGCTTACCCATGATATTATGATCTCCTATATGCAAATTCATAAGCCCTCATGTAAGTGGGTATATGTAGCTATAAACTGTAAGAATTTCTAAAGAAGAGAGTTAGCTCTCAACTACAAAAAAAAATCTCATCTTCGGTAATTACACGATGGTCGTTAGTAAACGATTACTGCAACTCACTAGGCTGTTATAGGAAGACATGGAGCTGTCAAACGTTAAGGGGAAAAGATGAGAGAGAGAGAGAGTAAGGCGGTGGGAGGGTGGTCGTTAGATAAACTGCTCGCTGTTCCGCTGATTTGTGGAATACTAACGTCCCAATTGTAATGTGTCAACGACGTAGGACGAATGGACTCTGTATGAGGTTGGGCCAAAGAAGCGAACTAGTGAGAATTCCGCGAAGTTACTCCATATCAAATGGCTACCTCAGTTGATGCTTCCAAAACAATGGGGTTGATTTTTTATTCATATCAGCAAAACGATGCAAGTAACAGCCAGTGTTTTCTTTCTACAATGAAGACTATAATGGTAATTCTCAATTCTCAAAGCGATATTCATACACACACATATATATACGAGTATATATATATATATATATATATATATATATATATATATATATATATATATATATATATATATATATATATATATATATATATATATATAAAGCAAAATACCAATGAAGGAAAAAAGCGAAACAGAGAAGCGGGTGCTAGGCATATAGACTTACTGTCCTTTACTTAGCAGTCAAGGACAGTCCTAGCAACCACTCCGTTGTTTCACTTTTTCCTTCGTGATATTTGCCTTTATTTGTACACATTCATTACGTGTCTTAGGCAACGGGACTTCTCCCCCACTGGCTTGTCGGCCTAAGAAACCGGAGTTCAGCGCCGGCCCTACGATTCTTGCGAGGCCCAGAGGACTTTATATATATATATATATATATATATATATATATATTTATATATATGGATTCATATATATATGTGATTAACGATAGACACATTTTTCGCAGAGGACAGAATAACATGAATCCAGCAAACGGCGTTTTAGGCCTACAAAAGACATCCTCGTCAGGAGGCCTACCGTTGTTCCTGATAATGGGAACATCGGGAAAATCTTTGGGACTTGTCGAATAAATGTACGAAGAAAAAGCTCAGTCAAGAATAGAGTGGGTTTGACAGGTAGAGAATCTTCTTGAATGTTTAAATTTATTCATTTATTTATTTTTATTTTTTTACTTTTCACGGATCACCTTATGTGATGGAATATAGAGTTTAGGCCAAAGGCCAAACACTGGGACCTATGAGGTCATTCATCGCTGTAAAGGAAATTGAGAGTAGGTAGGTTTGAAAGGTGTAACAGGAGGAAAACCTCGCAGATGGACTTTGAAATAATTGTCAGGAGAGGGTGGATAACAAGATGAAAGAAAGATAATATGAAAGGAGGTACAGTAAAAGGAAAGAAAGGGGTTGCAGCTTTATATGGTGTAGCGCACGTATGAAGCGTTGAAGATTTCAGAATGGGGAGAATAGCTAAGGAAGTGTGACTGATTACTTTATTCATAATGAAGTGGCGATAAGGCTTTAGAGAACAGAGGATTTAAGAATCAGTGTGAAGTCAGAATACTGAATTTTGATAATGCATCATACAAATACTTCGTTTTAACAAATTAATCTTTCTTCAACCTACACTGAACATGCATTCGTTGCCTCAGTATCATTCTCTGTATTTTATTTTGAATTACCTTCTTTCTTTACCTATAGTGCAGCAGATAAGTAGAAAAATACTTCAGTTTGTGATACAGACTTGAAATTTGGCACAAGTGCTCATTTTAACCCCTCTTTTGAAAAATCTGGGTGTCCACGGAAAATTTCAATATGGCCACCACTTTTCAAGGTGGCTGCTAGTTGTTTCGATTTCTGACACTTTGAGTAAATCATTGTTGAAACAAATGGAATTTACATTAATCATTATTCAGATAATGTCTTCCTCAGTAGAAGAGTTAATTGAAGATATCACCAGAGCTCCTACCAATATATTTACCATTGTGATAAAGATGGCGTACAAAATGGCCGCCATGAAACATTTTGCTTGATAACTCTGCAACTAAGAAAGATAGAGACACGAAATTTTTATCTATGCCTATATTTATGAGGCCAGAGAATCTGTTTCTAGCATTTCTATTGGGCTATTGCCAATATTACACCTTGGAAAGGGACCCCTTTCTCAAGACAGGTGGACAGACTACACCCTCTTCCACATACTTGGTGGCAGTGGTATCTCACAGTCGGGCTAATATCTCCAGCACCCTCCCATAGGAGATGCTCACGCCATGATCATGAAGCATTTCTACCAGGTTTCTCTTCCTGGTCTTGGCATAGAGAGCCATTCCCATGAACATTGGAAAAGGGGTTCCCCTATCCTTTGGGTGTCGATGCACACTTGTTCCTTCCTTCTGTTTTGAGAAGCAGCTGTACTGCAGGAGCTGAGCAATAGCCAGGTTCTGACTTTGATGAGCCAAACCTTAGCTGTGACTTTATGCCTGCTCCCTGTTCGACCATACTAGTGAACTGGAGCAGACTTTGAGGTATGGCATCATTGATTCATCCTTCACCAAAGGTGCCGGCAAACCTGGACTGATGATCCAGAATATGCTTCCTCAGTATCTTTGCTGCTTTAGCAATCACAAGTGTGTCTGAGTAGTCAGATGCCTGAGATAGGGCTAAAGCTACATCTTTCTGCAAGGCAAGTAGCACACTTCTTCCTTTCTTGTGTGCTTCTAATTCAGGGATTTCTGCCAACAATTTGTCCTTTAATCTTGTTGTATTAGCAGTGGGTGAGGCAATGCCCAATTGTTCCAGGCGCTGGTGGCATAATTGGGATATGTCTGCAAGAGGAAATATAGCAGGACCATCCGAACTCAAGCTGGTTTCAATGATTTAATTAGCCAGCTCTGATAGAACCAGTGGATATACATTTGGTCCTCCACTGTGACATTGTTCTTTCTCAAGATCTCTCAGATGGGACCTCTCCCTTTGTATGTCAACCATCTTTAGTCAATTATATGCTCTTACTTATTTCTTAATTTCTCTTCTACTTTATGGGCACAGTTAGAGAAATATATTTTTCATTAAGTCCTGGCCACGTGTCATAGGCGTTGGGGCCTGTCCCCCACTGGCTGTCGGCCAAAGA
>NC_089783.1:45914124-45916624 GCF_040412425.1 Macrobrachium rosenbergii | reverse complement strand
GCAACGCAACAGCGATATTAACGTTCCCAGGTAAACACTTGTGTTGGGAGCAATTACGCATGCAACCGCTGGTCCTAATCCTTCCGTGAGATGTTGTACCAAACCATCTCGTATCGCCGTCAGGGCTTTTATGCTTGATGGGACGTATTCACACGGCCCTTGATAGTTGGGCCAAATGCCGTAATAGCTCGGAAGCCGAGTCACGGCGCAAAAGGTGGAAGCCGAATCCTCTTATTTGTGGCACGTCATTAGGAAAATATTCCACGCGCTTTTAATTTGTTTTTCTGCGCAATATGCTTGCAAATCAGTGCGAAAATAGAGGAAGCAATGCAAGCAAGAAACTAGGCTAAGTGTCAAGGATACGTGTTTCCACTTCTGAAAGGAGGCCCTTGTGTTTTGTCGGTCTTATAATCTTGCTTTATTGGGGCCAACTTTCTTCCTAGACACCCCCTTCCCCCAACACAAGCCTTCCCTACCCCCCCCCCTCTACTGAGCTTATTAGTGTTCGGAATGCAAAGTCCTCTGGGAGTCCCTCTTTTCTTGCTCTTAGGAAATTGCTCTGGCAGCTTATAGACTCTCTGAGTCTCTGAAGTCTAGGTCACAGGTAGTTAGAGAAGATTATACAACTTCCAAGCATCATTCCCTGTTCTCCCTCTCTCTCTCTCTCTCTCCCTCGGTGATCGACTTCGATGCTGACGTTTGTGATGATTTGAGCTCATAAAGCATTCCCAAGCTGAGGGAAATATATACATAGAAAGTTAGATAGATAGATAGATTGGCTGAGTTCATGAAGTTTCAGAACAACTAGGGAACGTTGCGAAACTGGGAAATTGCCTTACGAGGAATTGTATTTCTTTTTTTTTTAAGAAAATGAAATCATCTTTCTGTGGCCAAGTTTTTAAATGTAATTTTGAAATTAGTTTTAACTGTTTAAAGTTTCCATAAACACAACTGGCTGATTAGACTGTTAATCTCTCTATTTTCAAAAATTTTTGTTTAATTTGGCATTCTACGTGTGGGTATGTTTTAACGTCTTGCATGAATGGAAGGTAATGTCTTACATGGAGCACATGCGATGAAAGACTCTGATTTAGATCACCAGCATTTTTAGAATATCAGTGTTAGCTCACGGTTTGCCCCATGACAGAACAGATTATCTCTACCCGTATTTCGTTAACTGTTTCATAGATGAATAATTAAGTTCCTCGCTGGGTGAGCGGGTTCCGTTCTCAGCTACCACTCTGTTGGTCGCGAGTTCGAGTCTCCGACCGGCCAGTGAAGAACAAGAGGAATTTGTTTCTGGTGATAGAAATTCATTTCTCGCTATAATGAGGTTCGGATTCCACAATAAGCTGTAGGTCCCGTTGCTAGGTAACCAATTGGTTCTTAGCCACGTAAAAGTAAATCTAATCCTTCGGGCCAGCCCTAGGAGAGCTGTTAATCAGCTCAGTGGTCTGGTTAAACTAAGATATACTTAACTTAACATAGACGAATAAGCATTGTCATTATTCCCAAGCAACCAGGAGCCGCAACGCCCTCCTCTAGAACTAACTTAATCCGGCCTCCTCCATCCAGCAGAGTCTTCCCTGAATTATGGGATTAAATATTTAGGTTAGCGGAGCCTAGCGTGACCGAAAAGAATTAATTGAGTTGACGTTTCTTTTCTCGTGCACGCTTGCAACTGCCGCATTGCAAGGCAGGTTGGCTACACGAGATACTTCGGGGAGATTTGCCTCCTGGGGAAAAGGACCAAGTACCTCCACTTGGAATGCGTAGTCCCTGGCTTAAGAATGAGCCTTGGTACTGTTTTGGCATCGAAAATTAGACAGCCTTGGCCTCCTGGGACGATAAAGTGCATTAATCTGTAGCAATCGTCAGAGAGAGAGAGAGAGAGAGAGAGAGAGAGAGAGAGAGAGAGAGAGAGAGAGAGAGAGAGAGAGGGTGTTAGTTAGGCTTTGAAATGAGCCTTGGTACTATTTTGGCATCGAAAATTATACAGCCTTGGACGATAAAGTCCATATAATCTGTAGCAATAGTCAGAAGAGAGAGAGAGAGAGAGAGAGAGAGAGAGAGAGAGAGAGAGAGAGAGAGAGAGATGATTGGCTTAGAAATGACCGTGGTACACTTTTGTATCTACAAATGTACAGCCTTGGCCTGCTGGGACGATAAAGTGCATATGATCTGTAGCAATCATCAGAAGACACACACACACACAGAGAGAGAGAGAGAGAGAGAGAGAGAGAGAGAGAGAGAGAGAGATGATCGTTAGGCTTGGAAACGACCCGTGGCACTATTTCGGTGTCTACAAATGCACAGTCTTTCTGCCGCTGGCACGATAAAGTATATATAATCTGTAGCAATCATCAAGAGAGAGAGAGAGAGAGAGAGAGAGAGAGAGAGAGAGAGAGAGAGAGAGATGATCGTTAGGCTGATTTATGACCTAAGATCAAGAAGTGCTGCTGAGTTTCGCTGACTTATATCCAACCGATTTGGGAAATGA
>NC_089783.1:45886624-45909124 GCF_040412425.1 Macrobrachium rosenbergii | reverse complement strand
GAGTCCATTATTTTTGTTCCATTTTATTGATTACGTAGTATACAGAATTATTTCCATGAATATTAAACTTCATTTCCCTTACCCTTTCATTTTTAGAGTCAGATTTAATGTGAACCTTAACACATGAACAAAGAACAAAAGCCATATAACATTAATAATGACTATAGTGCTAATAATGCTTCCTAACATAAGCATATCTTAAAGAGATATGACCTTGAACTTTAAGTATGTTGTCATCATGAACTTGATTTATTTTTGCACTCTTCCAAGTCACAGATATACTCCATACGTGATGTAATTAGGCAGTGTTGGTAATTATCGGAAGATAGAAGAATTTGCATACATACGCACACACAAATATATATATATATATATATATATATATATATATATATATATATATATATATATATATATATATATATAACAAGGTATATATAGCCGAACTGGTTTTTTTTATTGTCGAGCAGCTAAAGTACAGCACTATCCTGTACACACACTTTGTCCCCTTATGTTACTGGCAAAACGAAAATCAAATTTATAAGCGTTTTCCAAACTTTAAAGATTTAAAAAAGTGCTATTACTGCGCCACTCATATATATATATATATATATATAAAATTTTCATAGCCATATTTATATATATATATATATACAGTATAATAAACGTGAAACCACTGTTGAAAATCTGAAAATTCCTAGCCATTTTTATGCGGGTAATAAAGGTGGAGAAGGGCAGGGGCTGCAACCTCATTCCCAAAGTTTTGATGAGAACCTGGAGGGTAGTTTCGCTGTTTAACAAGCGCAACTTGCATTTTATTAGATATGAGAATAAACTATACAAAATTTATCAAAGAAACAAATAAAGGATTCGCTAAATTTACCCGAAACAAAAAGAAAACTCGTGAATTGCCTGCCAGAGTATCTATTTTCAGCCACGAAGACAAAGAGAGAGAGAGAGAGGAAAAAAAAAGCAAAGTAATTTCAGAATATCTTAAGAATAGCGATGGGAGAAGGTGTAATGGATTATCCCCAAGGCACTCACCAAGAGACGTTATTGGCGGGGGTTGCCGGGAGTGTGGGTGGGTCCCCGTGTTGGTCCATAGGGGTGGGGTGGAGGGTGGGAGGAGATCGAGCAATGAAGGATGAGAGGAATAAAGCTAGTAAGAACTGAGCAGCAGGAAATAGCTCCGTGGACCCGCATTGCCCTCCCGTCAACGCTCGCATGCCGCCTCCTGTGCCGGAGCAGCGCTGCCGGACTACTTTATGTGATTTAGTCATGCATGCGACCGAATCAAAGAAGGAAGGTATACGACCGCGGGCTGGAGAGCAATAAAGGAACATGAAGACCGTACGTTCTTCCTTTTTATAGATGGTATTGGATGTCATTACTGGAAAATGATACAGTAAAGATATATATACTTGCAGAAAACTCTCGGATTGTCGCTTTCCTTGCTTTATTTTTCCAGCGGCTGTACGAGTATTTATAGAGTTTGACTGTATGTTCTACATAGCTGTAGTTAATAAGTTTTTTTCATCTGTTTGACTTGTGATATAGAATTATTGAGGCGAAGGCAGCCTCATTGCTTTTAGTATACTTATTTTATTTTTCAATATACATGGGTAGCACCTACATATGCACGCACCCTGTACATACATACATACATACATACTGTACATACACACATACATGTGCATATGTGGGTGCTATATATATATATATATATATATATATATATATATATATATATATATATATATATATATATAGATAGATAGATAGATAGATATTTAAAAATGCATAAGAATAGTCACGTCTATGCACAAATGTTACAAAGAAAACGACTTTACACTGAAAACAAAAAATGCCCCGAAGTTTCTAGGTGGTCTCGGTATAATGCTGCATGAGCTGCGGCCCATGAAACTTTAACTACGGCTCGGTGGTGGCCTATCCTATACCGTTGCCAGAAGCACGATTATGGCTAACGTTAACCTTAAATAAAATAAGAACTACTGAGGCTAGAGGGCTGCACTTTGGTATATTTGATGATTGGAGGGTGAATGATCAACATACCAAATTCAATCCCTCTAGCCCCAGTAGTTTTTAAGATTTGAGGGCAGACAGAAAAAGTTCGGACAGAATAAAGTGCGGACGGACAGACAAAGCCGGCACAATAGTTTTCTTGTGCAGAAAAAAAAGGCAAAACAACCTTCACAGAAGCCCCCCGAGAAAAAAAAAAAAAAAATCCTCTGTTCCACCGCGAAAACTAAAAGGAAGACCTTTCCTATCCATCTACTGATATGACCTTTAATAAAGAAGGTAGAGTGAGTAATTGAGACAGAAAATAGGGGGGGAGGAAGATATGAAATTCAATCAAGAGTAAAAGGGATCGAGGGCAATGAACTATTGACGCAGAAGGCGGAAGATTATGTAAGCTTTTTCCTTTATTATTATAAGTAAAAGGTGTTGGGATTTTAACCCTTTTTTTTTCTAGAGAGTCTTTACGATAATGGTGAAGATGATGATGATGATGACGACGATAAAAGGATTGAGTTGAACGTCGTGTTAATAGACTGGAGTTTTTCGTATGAGCCATTTGCTTGATTGGTGAATGATTGCCAAAGGGATTTGTGTAGAAATTGTTACTGAACTTGTGAACGTGGAAAATAATACCAAGTAATGAAGTAATATTACGATACTCACTGGAATACAGTCAAGAAATATTATGATGTTCTTTGGAATATTCTCGACAGTAGGTAGACGTGACAATATTTGATACATTAATGCATGATTCCTACCTACTTGAATTTTAATGTAAAATACACACACACACATCTCTCTCTCTCTCTCTCTCTCTCTCTCTCTCTCTCTCTCTCTCTCTCTCTCTCTCTCTATATATATATATATATATATATATATATATATATATATATATATATATATATATATATATATATATATATATATATATATATATATATATATATATATATATATATATATATATATATATATATATATATATATATATATATATATATATATATATATATATATATATATGTAAAGCCCTCATCCAGCCCCGATCGGAAACAAGCAAAGGGTATTAACGAGTGTGGGGACACGGGGCGGGGGGGCGGGGGGTGGCCGGTTATTACACAGGGGTCACATTCAGTCATGAAAGTTGTTTCTCTTCTTACTGACGTCAACCTTATGTCTTTACCGTCACTTTTGGAGGTAAAGTGAAAGGCCAAAAAAGTGGGTACAGCTAGGGGCAGAAGGGACGCCTGCAAATACCCTACTGTAATGCCCACGGCGCATCATGTGAGGTTTATTTGGTGGCACTTTCCCCTACGGGGATATTCAGATTTTAATTCTGGGTTTTCCTGCCGTAAACACAATCCTAATTATACTGTTAATTAGAGAAGAATAACCGTGATAACATATTAATAATAGTATTAATTAGAGAAGAATAACCGTGATAACATATTAATAACATATTTATTTAAACTGTAAAAGACATAACACTGACAATGAAAATCAGTTACATTAGGCTGGAGAGCTGGACTGACGTTTTTATTACTTAATCTCATACCTGCTATCGTGAATATAGAATAAAATATCCGGTACTTCACCAGACTATAATTTCCTCGCGTTCATAATGGAAAACTGTCGTTATATATGAACAGGAGCTAATCGCTGCAGCTGATTACATCTATGAATTAATAATAACACCGGCAGACATGGAATGGGTCAATACTAATACGTAGAACAAGTACCTAATCCAATATTTGCTTCGAGGAGATTAAGCTACAGTGTGGTCCGCGTACTACAGATATACCTTCTACTGTAAAAGGCTTGAATTGCTTATGACGCTTAGATTAAATGTACCCCGTAGGAGGGGGGTAGTGCTGTCAGCGCACCCCATGCGGCGTATTGTAGGCGTTATTACTTAAGGTTCTTTGCAGCGTGCCTTCGGCCCCTAGCTACAACCCCTTTCGTTCCTTTTACTTTACCTCCTTTCATATTCTCTTTCTTCCATCTTACTTTCCACCCTCTCCTAACATTTGATTCATAGTGTAACTGCGAGGTTTTCTTTCAAACCTCTTACTGTCAATTTCCGTTTCAGCGCTGAATGACCTCATAGGTCTCAGTGCTTGGCCTTTGGCGTAAATTCTTTATTCAATTCAATTCAAGATTAAACGTAGACTTGGAGCGGTTTCGTACACAGTAGGAATTCCTTCGTCATTGCAATATGCTGCTTCTGTAGGCGGTGTTCGAAACTGGCGAATTATGTGTGATTTGATAGTTCGAGAATCATAATTATATATGACTTGTTTTGTCTTTTTGTTAATATTTTATTTTTGTTTCTTTTTGTATCTGCTTCAGAGAATGTTTGGTTAAAAGGTTCCTTTACCCTGATGTCTAATATATATATATATATATATATATATATATATATATATATATATATATATATATATATATATATATATATATATATATATATATATATATATATATATATATATTATATATATGTATATATATATTTATTTATTTATTTATTTATTTATTCAAACGGTCAGTATCACCACAAACAGATAATAATGATTTAATTATCTTCATTATCATCAACAATACGTTCAGATGATTAAATCATCATCATCACTTTCATGGAATGGAATGGAATATAAAATTTTGACCAAAGGCCAAGCGCTGGGACCTAATAGATCATTCAGCGCTAGGAGAAATGCAAAGTAAAAAGTTCTTGTAAGTGTAAAAGGAGGAAAACCTCGCACTCTGAAACAACTGTTACGAGAGGATGGAAATTATGAAGGAAGAAAGAGAATATGAACGGAGGTACAGTAAAAGGAATGAATGGGGTTGCAGCTGGGGGCCGAAGGGACGCATTAAAGATTCTTTAGTAATGCCTACAGTGCACCGCATGAGACACACTGTTGGCACTACCCCCCTCTCTCCTACGGGGATCATCACCTTCATGAACAGACTTAATTAATGAAAGCAATAGCATAATTATCATCAACTTTGTCACAGCAAACATTGAAAGATGTCAGCGCAGCATTTTCATACTCGACATTCGAACCTGTCGAGAAAATATTCGTTCTTTCAAATGTACGAGAAATATCTGGAATGCTATGTAACAGCATGAAGAGTAAATTATTATTTTGAGATGACGTTAAGAGAGCAATACTCTTTATTTACAGAATACTGCGTCGAAGGAAAGATTATTTGGCGTAAATGAAATATACAATACCATGCAGTGCCGTATGAAAGATTATGTTACAAGATTTTTCATTCCTGGGCGGATTTTAACGTATTTATCAAGTAGATTTCGTAAAAAAATTTAAAATAGCTTGAATACATATCATAAATGAACTGTTTAAGTAAAGATTTAATGGCTGCTAATTTTTTATGTTAATTATAAAGTCCATTGCTCTCATCAAAGCACAAAAAGAAAGATAAGTTTCTCGATAATAGTAAGGGAATGAAAACGCGTTGTCAGCAGCGAAATAAGTCATTCTGATCCATTGTGTGATCATGTCATTCCAAACTACAATTAAAAGGATATTATGGGACGTCAAAAAAAAAAAAAGAAAAACTGAAATACGCGCAGAAAGAGAGACACTCTTTCACGTCTAAAGGTGGAATGGAGAGGTAAAAAAAAAAAAAAAGGTGCGAGAGAAGAGATAAGAAATCGAAAATGGAGAGGAATGGAGGGAGAGGCCATGAGACTAGAGATAAAGTCGGACAAGGGAAGTGCTGGAGGACAAGAACAGCCTTCATACTGACAGGGAATGAGACCGACGGTGACACGGAAAAGTAAAATATTGTCCACATGCTTCAGAAAACCGAAGGGGAGAGAGAGAGAGAGAGAGAGAGAGAGAGAGAGAGAGAGAGAGAGAGAGAGAGAGAGAGAAAACCAAAGGGTACGAGGGAGAGAGAGAGAGAGAGAGAGAGAGAGAGAGAGAGAGAGAGAGAGAGAGAGAGAGAGAGAGAGAGAGAGAGAGAGCCGAAGGATAGCGAGAGAGATAGAGGGGAAAAACCGAAGGGGGGAGAGAGAGAGAGAGAGAGAGAGAGAGAGAGAGAGAGAAAACCGAAGGGTAGAGAGAGAGAGAGAGAGAGAGAGAGAGAGCAGAAGGATAGCGAGAGAGAGAAAGAGAAAACCGAAGGGAGAGAGAGAGAGAGAGAGAGAGAGAGAGAATTACTAATTGGTATTAAAATTTGCTTTTTCATGTTACCGAGAAAGTTATTTTCCTTTATCTGTCTGTCATTAGAAGACTTTCTTGGAAGTAATAATGATCTTTACTTAAATGCTAAATGCTCTCTTTTAAAGAGCGATTCTCAACCTACCATACTTTTGTAGCTATTGAATTTTCATTTACTGATAATCCTTTACTATCAAATTTTAAAGAAATTTGCGATACAAAGCCCTTAAATTTTCACATCAGGATCATGATTTTTTTTTTATTTGCATTAGCTAATTCATATTTTAGACTTTATCAGGGAGGCATCAGTTTTTTTTTGTTTGATTTCTCCCCCAGTGAATATTCCTCTCTTTTCTCCCTTTCTCCTGATATATCTGCCCTAGTTTTATCCCTTTCAGAGTTTTCCTGATTCCTCTCTTTTCTTTACAGCCATCTTTTTACGCAAATTCCCCTCTCTCTCTTAATACTCTCTCAAGTCTATTTCTTGTCTTTACTCTCTCTTGAACCTCTTCCTCTTAATCTTCAAAACTCTTCTCTCTCTTTCTTTTCTCTTTCTTCCTTTTCCTTTCTCTCTGTCTTTTCCCCCTTTCTCTCTCTCTCTCTCTCTCTCTCTCTCTCTCTCTCTTTTTCTCCCCTTTTGGCTGACTCTGAGCTCTCTTCCTCTGTTTTCTCCAGAGTTCAATCCTCTCTCGGCTGATGAAGAGTTAGGAATTTATTTCTGGTGATAGAAATTCATTTCTCGCTATAATGTGGTTCGGATTCACAATAAGCTCTAGGTCCTCTCTCTAACCTGGTTCTTAGCCTCAAATAAGTCTAATCTCGGGCCAGCCCTCTGAGAGCTGTTAATCAGTTCAGTGGTCTGGTAAAACTTTCTTAACTTTCTCCTCCTCCCCCTCTCTTTTCTCCCTTTCTCCCCACTCTCTTTCTCTCTTTCTCCCTTTCTCTCTTTTCTCTCCTCTCTCTTCCTCTCTTTTCTCCCTTTCTCTCTTTTCTCCCTCTCTATCTTCCTCTCTTTTTCGCTCTCTCTCTCTCCTCTCTCTCTCTCTTGCCTCTACAGTTAATGCCTATGATACTCTGCATTAATCTTTGGGCATCCGTGTAGTTCCCTAATGGCGTGCAATCGTTTGTAGATTTGCCTGATGGTTCCGCTTCATCGTTAAACGCTGAGCGCCACCGTGAAACAAAATGGTAAAGAACACATCATATCTACAGCTCCCCTTTAATGTTTAACATTACCGTACCGAATCCCAAGGCCAGCATGTACTGCGATACAATAAGCTGGGCTGTTTTAGCCACTGAATTTCAAGGCTCTTGGTATACGAGCGCTTGTAAGTTGAATGTCGAGAATTAGTAGCGTGTGAGAATGCTTGTTTGTGCCGCTTTGCTGAGTTTCTTATTTTGTTTTCGTTTTGAATAGTTAGTCTTTAAAACAATTATTTTAAGGAATAAGATTTTTTTTTTTATTTATTATTCTAAAGTCATTTATTCCGAGTCAGCTTAAGGGAACAGTAACTTGCAAAATGAGCACAAACGAATATAGTTCTCATTATCTAAAATAAACGTTTAGAATAGTGAAACTAGTGAAAATATATATATATATAAATTATAGAATATATATATATATATATATATATATATATATATATATATATATATATATATATATATATATATATATATATATAAGTTCAGTAGCTAAAATGCACTCATACTTGCATAGTAAAACAGATTAGGAAAAAAATAATCTATATATATTCATTTCCATATTTATTGCCAATAGTTTTAGCTGATCGTATTGTTAGAGACATGAAAATTGCAAGTAATGAAAGTAATATAGATATATGTAATTTTCATTGTATATTGCCAATAGTTTCAGCTGATCATAATAACAAACGACATAAAAACCATTTATGTGAAAAAAAAAGTAACAAATGGACCTAAGTTTTTTCGGCGCGATCGCGTTTTCTGTACAGCGTATAATCAAGGCCACCGAAAATAATTTATCTTTCGGTGGTCTCGGTATGATGCTGCATGAGCTGCAGCTCATGAAACTTTAACCACTGCCGGGTGGTGGCCTGTCCTATACCGTTGCCAGACGCACGATTATGGCTAACTTTAACCTTAAATAAGATAAAAACTACTGAGGCTAGAGGGCTGCAACTTGGCATGTTTGATGATCGGACGGTGGATTATCAACTTACCAATTTGCAACACTCTAGCCTCAGTAGTTTTTAAGATCCGAGGGCGGACAGAAAAAGTGCGGACGGACAGACAAAGCCGGCACAGTAGTTTTCTTTTACAGAAGACTAAAAAGGGGGGAAAAGGCTACTTTCCTGTATAAAGGATGTATAACAAGATATTTTACCTTAAAAGGTTGAGACCCTTTCTAATTTTCCCCCTCTGAATTTTTCCGGCGAGAAATTTGGACCTGTCGCCATCACTCACTCACAACAGCCTTCCCAACCCTGTAGAGGGGTAATGGGCTTGAAGGGAAGGGGCAAAGTAAAACATGGACTCGTATGAGTTGAATTAAGAGAATTAAAGAGAGCGAGAGTGGGTGGGCGGAGAGAGAGAGAGAGAGAGAGAGAGAGAGAGAGAGAGAGAGAGATCATATCACAATTTCTGATTGAGGAACGTCATTACCTCAAACATTCAGTCACAAATCCCACTTAGGTTGGGAATGGTCATTTATTTTTCTTTATCATTTCATGGATAACCATAAGTACGCATTTTTTTTTCATTTGTAATCATAAATTATCATCGTTATGCTTAATGCTCAATTATGAAATTTCCTCGTTACTCAATAAAGTTCTGACTGATTCAACGTCGTTATGGGGATAATTTTTTTTTTATTTTTTTTTTTTATTTTACTAATAGGTTCAATCTGGTCTCCAAACCCTAAGTTTGCTTGCTGCTTAAGAAAATCTTCCTACTTTTTCTTGATTCCCTTACAGTTTTGCTGCGTCATTTTGGTCTAATGAATTCTTACATTATATTTATTTGTTTTTTTCTTGTCATAATTTTGTTAGTAAGAAAAGGTTGGTGGAAGGATTAAGGAACCATAATTTTGTTAGTCAAAAAAGGTTGGTGGAAGAATTAAGAAACACCTGTTCTTTCTCAAAATCAGGATGGTCTTTAAAAAATGTAAGAGATAGATAAATAAAAAGAGGAAGAACCACCAAAACGAAATGATACCTGTAATCGTATAACATTTAGTTATATCCCATAAGCTCTACCAACGTATGAATACATGCAATTAAATAGAAGCATCTTCCAGCTTATGCATATATGTACTGAAAACCCACTTCTATTCACCAACTCATCCTCTTTAAGTGAATGAACATACTTCAAAATTATTTGCCGTTTCCCATAAGTATGTACAAAGCCGGATGCTTACCATACTAAAGAAAATGGAAAGGACCAAAGCCTGAAGCCTGGTCGATGTGTAATCCCCTGATATCCCCTACATGATGCCCCTACATTATGCCCATACATTATTCCCCTACATTATTCCACTACATTTTGCCCATACGTTATTCTCCTACGATATGCTCCTACGTTATGCTCTTACATTCTTTCCCTACATGATGCCCCTACATTATTCTACTACGTTATGCCCCTACATTATTTCCCTATATTATGCCCCTTCATTATTCCCCTACATAATTTACCTATATTCTGCCCCCATATTTTCCCCCTACATTTTGCCCCCTACATTATGCCTCTACATTATGGCCCTACATTATTTCCCTACTGCATGCCCTTGCATTATTCCCTACACTATACCCCTTCATTATTCCCCTACATGATGCACCAATATTTCACCCTTGCATTATTCCACTACATTATTCCCCTACATAAATGCCCCTACATTTTGCCCATACATTTTTCCCCTACATTATGCCCCTACATTATTCCCCCGACATTATGCCTCTCCATCAGTTCGGGAGAGGAGGAGGAGGAGAAATGCGAAATATGTCGAGTCTGACTTCCTTCGTATGGCGACGCCGGATCAAATTCCCGAGAGTTTTATTACATAACGTGTGATTTTATTATCGGGGGAGATATTCCTGGCCGCGGGAGAACGATGCTTGCAGGCTATTCCCTTCGGAGGAAGGGGGTGGGGCAGGCTGTGGGCGTTGGGGCGTCTCGGAGTCTCACGGTTTATGGTCGAATCCGTACGGGCGTCGAGGGAGATGCGGCGATACTGGTTCTTTGGCGAGTTTTATGTGATTTAAATCCAAGAGAGAAAAATGCATTAAGATTCCAGGCCGAAGAAGGCTCATCCATTACTGGGTGGCGATAATCGGATTAGGTTTCTCTCTCTCTCTCTCTCTCTCTCTCTCTCTCTCTCTCTCTCTCTCTCTCTCTCTCTCTCTACATCTTGCATCCATTGAGTACTGATTGGAAAACCTGCATTGTCACTGGAGCCTTCTTTGTTAATAATGCTATTGTGGCCTCAGATTGGATTCAGACGGAACTCAGCACTTTCGATCATTTAAACAAACACTTTGCACTGAACGTTCTTGATCCAGCAGTTTCTAGTTATTCTTTTCATATTATTCCTTATTACTATTCTACTGTTACACTAACCCCCATATGGAATCACTGAAATGAACAGACCTCATCCTGAGTTTCAGTTTTAAAGGGGAACGAAATTTCAAGTTATAAATTTTACATGTCTGTTGGGGTCTACAGTAGATATCGCTTCCCAGTTTCCTTATTTTTACACACTTTTGTTTAGCTTGCTTCTTTTGTTTGTTTGTTTGTCTTTGCTAAATCTTGTAACTTAATTTTCGACCTGTTCCCTTTGTCCGATGGACTTGAAATTTTGCATGGTTACTCAGTTGCAGTGACTATACAACCTTACATGATCAGTAGGTCAGCAGTGACCTCTAGTGACCCTACAATGACCTCTCCATGTATCTCAGGATTTGTATGAAAATCTTGGGATTTTTCATACCTTCTTTGACTCGGAAGAATAAGTTAATAACTCTAGGATTTTTCAAACCTTCTTTGGCTCGACAGGATATTAATTACGTCAGCTACAATCAGAAATCGGTTAAAATTTCTGTCAAAACTAAAAAGTATGAAATAAAAAATATAAAATTCTTTTTTAAGCAAAAGTATAAAATAAAAAAAAATACAAAATTCTTTTTTTAAACACGCTTTTATTAAAACGCACAAAAAAGTAAAAAATAAATACTTTTGAGACACACCAGGATTTTCTTACAGTTAATCATATCTACAAAAATAAAAGCGTGGACGACAAACATTGAATGAAATGCTACAAGAAATAAAAAAATATATATATATTTCTTTTCTTGTAGCATTTCCATTCGTGTTTGGCGCCCGCGCTTTTATTTTCATAGACATGATTAATTGTAAGAAAATACTGGTGTATCTCAAAAAATCTATTTTTTTATTGTTTAGTGCATTTAAATAAAAGCGTGTCTAAATTTTTTTTTCTATTTACGTTTTTGTTTTTTCTTTGGCATTTTACAATCATGTCTCTACAAGTGTACTTTAATTATCTGGACTTGAATTATACTGTTATTTAGCTTAAAACATCACCGGCATCTAGTGACATTTTCTTTGGTATCTTTCCTTGTATTCCAGCTGAAATTCCGTTGCTTTCAGATATCGCCTTTAAAAAAACTTATTTTTGGATTCGTGCAACCGTCTTGCCGTTATAAGGTGAACAGAACGGTCCACAGATCAGCATTTGAGGAAAAATTCCCTGGCAGGTAGACTGCGGTTCAAACATCCTTTCTGCTAGGACTGTACGATTAAGAATTGATTAATTTGAGAGAGAGAGAGAGAGAGAGAGAGAGAGAGAGAGAGAGAGAGAGAGAGAGAGAGAGAATGGGCTTTGAATTTGACCCAGGCCAGGTTGGTAGGCTGATGAAAATCGCCCAAATTTTTAAATAAAAAAGCATAGGTAGTTAAACTTCAGGAATGATGACAGATGATACGATAAAGGTATGCTACTGAAAATGTGACACTAACTTATTAGTCAAAATATGGATACTAACGTCATTCACCTTCTCTGACCAGGCCAATTAAATCAAAGCTCGGTGCACCGATACTAGTCACAAGCTGAAACAGAAATGGATATAGACAAAGAAAGATTAAAAAACAAAAAAAAAAAACGATATACCATAAATGAAAAGCACGATGGATATGAACGGACAAGGATGTTCAAAAATTGGAAACGTTCTGATTCACTGATACACACGTCACGATCAGAATATTTAATAATTTTGCAACTTTCATCACAAACTCTCAATCCTGATTTGTATGGACAAGGGTATTCGAAAGCGTATTCATTCACTGATACAGCCAAAAAAGATCAGAATATTTAACAATTCTCCAACTTTCATTATAAACTCGTAAGCCAAATTTAGTAGCCAGAATTCGAAATCTTGACGTTGATTCTTGTATCGAGAGTGAAACAATTCGCCCAGACGAATAAATTATGAGAATGGTGATTTTAAGAAGGAAGTGCCGAGAATGAGGTTCTTTCTTGGAAATTCCCCATCAGATGTACTTGAGAATGCTGCCATATTCAAACTGGTACTGGATCTAGAAAAAATTTCATAGGGGAGAACCAATTTTCATATTATACATACATACATACATACATACATACATACATACATACATACATATTATACATACATACATACATACATACATACAAGTATGTATATATATATATATATATATATATATATATATATATATATATATATATATATATATATGT
Source organism: Macrobrachium rosenbergii (assembly GCF_040412425.1). Taxonomy (NCBI): domain Eukaryota; kingdom Metazoa; phylum Arthropoda; class Malacostraca; order Decapoda; family Palaemonidae; genus Macrobrachium; species Macrobrachium rosenbergii. The sequence continues at coordinate 45,896,125 of NC_089783.1, read as the reverse complement.
TATTTCTATAATAGATTTTTTAAAATTTTTTCCTATTTTTATATTTCTCATTTATGTTATTATCTAAATCATTATTATTGTTTTGTCATCATTTTTCATTGGGAGACACGTGCCCAGGTGCCACCCCCTGGATCCGCTAGTGCTGGAAAGCCATATTTCCAAATTTGGAGATTGCTACTGCGAACATAACATTGCGAACTGCAAAAATGGTGCCTATGTATCATGTACAGACTGAAAATCCGGACGCAGACTTGAAATAGAATACGTGGGGAATACATATCGAGTAATCACAATGCTAACGCACTCAATCATACGTACACGTGCTGTTACATCATTGATTAGAATCCGTTGATTTTTCATACGGAAGAGTTATTCCAATTTGAATACATTTGGCGATTCTGGTTCAGTAGTCATGAGAACAGCGGCCAACGCAAATTTGAAGCCATCTATATATGGCCTATCAATTTCAGCATGAAAATCATCATGCTGATGACCTAATTTCAATATGAAAATATGATATTGGCTCGTTAATAACTATTTGCAAGGCATGGAGCTCACGCAGTCGTCCGTAGATGAGTATACTGTATATATGGTTTTGGTTCACAATTTTTTTTTTTTTATATTTAAAATTTTTTTTTTTTTTTTTGCGACCACAACGCAGTGACCACTTTGTATGTGAACCTAACCCCATGTGACTATGTATATAATGTGTGTACTTAAAGTTGTTTGAATGTCGATTTTATCTGAACACTTTGATGTGGAAACCAACATTCACAAAGCAAATCACAAGAATTTTCTCTCAAAGGGAATTCTTAGTGGCTGTTGAACTTTTTGGGTAGACGGGAATGGGGATTTTTATGACTATATATATATATATATATATATATATATATATATATATATATATATATATATATATATATATATATATATATATATATATATATATATATATATATATATATATATATATATATATATATATAATATATATGCATATACATATATATATAAATATTAATATTAATATAAATACCCCAAGAAACTTCTTTCACCTTTAAAGACTTAAAGCCATCCGAATAAAAGCAAAACTCTTTTGAAGGTAAAATTTCAGCGGAATTATATCTTGACACAAAGTTTAAATTCTTTTTTTTTCGTGCTGTATTCAGTGTAGCGAGCGTAATCTCTCCTACTACAAAGCAGACCAGGCTTGTATCCGCCTTTAACAGCTTGTATGCCGTATGTACCGCGTAGTTCTCAATAGACTTTTCCCTAAAATTGTTTACGATACATGGCCGTCAAATGTCAGATGTTTATATATATATATATATATATATATATATATATATATATATATATATATATATATATATATATATATATATATATATATATATATATATATATATATATATATATATATATATATATATATATTACTTGAATATCTGTTAGCATTATGGTCTCTCTCTCTCTCTCTCTCTCTCTCTCTCTCTCTCTCTCTCTCTCTCTCTCTCTCTCTCTCTCTCATTTGGTTTTTGTTGGTGTGACTGGATATATCATTTATAAGTAATGTAACTCTGCAATATATAGTATTTTCGCACGTTCAGTCAATTATTTCATGCTACTGGTATTTCGTTCATTTATCTTTTATTTCTAATTATTTCTAACAATTGATCTCTTCATTCCTTATGTCCTAATATCTTCTGTAATTTCTTCCAAATGAACACCAAATTCTTTGGAAGCTTGAATTTCAAGTCAGTGCCCCAGCGGGCTTGTTCTATGTGAATAGGATTCATCATCTGGATAATAATAATAATAATAATAATAATAATAATAATAATAATAATAATAATAATAATAATAATAATAAGGTTGTTAAGTGACTTTCAGTATCCTCTGCATCTATCATTTCATGCATTTTTTTTCTTTACCACAATTTTTTTTTTTTTACATTTAACATTCGATGTTTTTAAGGTTTGCGGAAGTGATATTACTTCCCAATTTATGTTCCGAGCTCTGTCCTCAAAATTCCTTATTCCCAGAGAGACATGAAAGACCTCGGTCCGCGGAGAATTTAATGCGTAATAAACGGTAAGTTAAATACCGGACGCCATTTGACAATGGGAACTCGCCAAGTCCCTTCCGTCTGCAGGGGCGGCGGCGGCGGCGGCGGGGAACTCAAGGCTATTTTCGGACGGAGTATTTAATCCCGAAACGTTTCATCTCGATTTTCCGATCCTCCATTTCCTCATAACTGCGCGAAATCTTCTTTCATGTCGGCACTTTCGTAATCCGGTCGCTGAGACCTGCGCCATACTTTGATAGCCATGGCGAAATGGTGTTGATACGAGGTGATTCTCCCGTTGGAATCGTTTTCGCTAAATAGAGAATGGTTCGCTGATGGGTGCGCTTCTCAGGATTTTTGTAAGATTGCTTTGGTGCTTTATTGAATTACGTTATGTTTGTTGTTTGGCGTATAGTTATGTATTCTTACAGTTACCGTATAACTAATTTTTTCAGTTTTTTTTATATATATATATATATATATATATATATATATATATATATATATATATATATATATACATATATATATATATATATATATATATATATATATATATATATATTTATATATGTATATATATACATATATATGTATGTATACATTTATATACACACATGTATATATATATTTATATATATATTATATATATATTTATAAACATTATATATATATATATATATATATATATATATATATATATATATATATATATATATATATACATATACATATACATGTGATGTGATGTCACTTAACAGAGATGTAGGGGAATAGATAAGAAAATCTTGTATGAAAATATTGACATGAAATGCCTTTTGATGTTTGTGAGGCAAGAAGCATCACCATGAAAATATTATATTACGTAAACACCTGTGTAAATGAAGTGATAGGACTGAATGAGAATGAGAAACTTCGAGTTTTTAAAATCTGAAAGCAGGGTATAGTTTCAGAAACGATTTGCAAATGCCGTAGAAATCGATAGTTCTCTGGTTATACAGGGTTCAGCAACTGTTTGTTTCCCCTCTTCTACAAGGCTTTGGAAGTCTCTTTCTTCTCCTGTTTTTCTCTAATCACCTATTTTTCTTCCATTAAGGGGCAGGTCTGTTCCTAAATTCAGAGTTAAGGTCGACATTCTTCCTGACATTTGTTCTCGGGACTGCTCTTAGAAAAGGTCACTAACTTGCAGTTTTACTGACCTTTGTTCACGGGAGGCCGAGTTTGGCAAGATTTTTGTTAAAGAAGATAAACCAGAAGATAGACAGAAAGGCAAGACTAAAATACTTAGTGGACATTCAAATATGCAAACATTTTCCTGTATGCAGACTAATATACTGCCCAAAAATGGAAAGCTACAGTATCTGCAAAATTTTCGAAATTGAGATATGCGACCTGTTGGGCTCGTGAAACACTAATACACAAGTTACTGTAGTTTCAGGATGATTCTTTAGTGCTTTGTTTAGGGGTTCCCATTTGCAGCATCTGCAGAATCAGTAGCAAGGCAAGGGAAAACTGCAGTATCTACCATTTTTCTCAGTTTTGTATTTTTGCAGATACTGCAGTCCTGCATTTTAGGGCAGTATAGAGACCCAGCTACCAACCCCAGTACTGCACTTAAGATAGTCGAATGTAGCATCAGATAGACCCTAACCCTACAGAACATGGGGAGTTCATTCCTGTGAGACCAGAATCAGTAGGAAAGACGTCAAGAACTAAGTTGGTTTTTCACCTTATCGATAGGCAATAACAAATGAAGAAGTGGGGTCCTTGCCCATAAAAGTTGTGTATGGGGCAGTGAAAGAAGAAGGAACATCCATAACTGGCTGGAAGCTTAAGAACACTTTATTGGTGCATTAACATACAAAAGGTAATACCTGAGTTTTAACTGTAGTATAAACATTTGCAAGTGTAGTGGAATAAAAACGTAGTATAACTGCAATCTTTATAATGCTTTTTTATTTCATTCATGAGCTAATTGAAATTTCTGTAGCATAATTCGTGGTAAAAAAAACATTTACTGTAGAGGAAAGGAAACGAGTAAGATAATCTTCCTACAGAGAATAAGAAAAGGGTAAGAAAATCTGCTTTGTACAGTAAATGAAAAGGCTAAGAAAGTCTTCTCTACAGAGAAAAGGAAAGGGTAAGAAAATCTGCTTTGTAGAGAAAGTGGACAGGGTCAGTGAATCCCCTCTGTAGAGAAAATGGAAAGGGTAAGAATACCTTCTCTGTACAGAAAATTAAAACGGTAAGAAAACCTTCTCTATACAGAAAATTAAAAGGGTAAGAAAATGTTTTCTGTGCAGAAATTGAAAATGGTAAGAAAATGTTCTCTGTACAGAAAATGAAAATGGTAAGAAAACCTTCTCTTTGCAGAAAATGAAAAGGGTAAGAAAATCTGCTCTGTAGAGAAAATGAAAAGGCTAAAAAATTCTTCTCTGCAGAGAAAAGGAAAGGGTTTGAAAATCTCTGGACAGAAAATGAAAAGGCTAAGAAATTCTTCTCTGCGGAGAAAAGGAAAGTGTAAGAAAATCTGGTCTGTAGAGAAAATGAAAAGGGTAAGTAAACCTTCTCTGTGCAGAAAATGGAAAGGGTAAGAAACCCCTCTTTGTAGAGAAAATGAAAAGGGTAAGAAAATCTTCTCTGTGCAGAAAATGGAAAGGGTAAGAAAATCTTCTTTGTAGAGAAAATGAAAAGGGTAAGAAAGTCTTCTCTGTAGAGAGAATTAACAGAGTAAGAAAACCCTCTTTGTAGAGAGAATGATTAGAGTAAAAAAAATCTTCTCTGTACAGAAAATGAAAATGGTAAGAAAACCTTTTCTGTACAGAAAATGAAAATGGTAAGAAAACCTTTTCTGTACAGAAAATGAAAATGGTAAGAAAACCTTCTTTGTACAGAAAATGAAAATGGTAAGAAAACCTTTTCTGTACAGAAAATGAAAATGGTAAGAAAACCTTCTCTGTACAGAAAATGAAAATGGTAAGAAAACCTTCTCTGTACAGAAAATGAAAATGGTAAGAGAACCTTTGTAGAGAAACTGAAAAGGTCAAGAAAGTCTTCTCTGTAGAGGGAAGGAAAAGCGTAAGAAAATCTGGCATATACGGAAGGAGTATAAAAGTTAAGAGAACTTGATGAACCATTTGGAGAATTCATGAGCAGCTCGGGAGAGCTTTCCCCTAATTTTTGAAAGATCTGAATCCTAAAAAGAAAGTTTATAAGTAACTAGATATGGGGATGAAAGACGCAGATGGAGATGTCAGCGGAGAAGTTAAAAGTGGGCTGAGTAATGTGGAGAACTGCTGAATATTGATGAGGCGAAAGTTTATAGAGCTGAATGTTGCGATATAAACGGAAGCAAGAGTTTACATGCGGCGAGGCCGGCAGAAAGGAGAACGGGAAATTTTTTGGAGGGAGGGGAAAGTCTTCAAACGGTGACGGAAGTTGCACAGCTTTCTTCAGGGGATTTCTTAAGTGCAATTCACTAAGGACAGTCAGAACTCGATAGGTGCATAAAAGTTACGAGTGTGTATAAAACAGATAATTTTTTCACACGACGATGTATGTTACATTATCGCATAATTTCAGGTCTGGTGTATAGGCGCTTCAGAAAACCGTTGCTTTGCATTGCATTGATTTTTTAAAAAGACAGTAACTGTGAAGGGCTATGCATACAGTATGTGCTTCATAAAATTGTTGTTTTGCATTGCATAGAATTTTTTAAAGACAATAACTATGAAGTAAAATAGAGACGGGATAATTGGGGATTTGAAATTGTATGAACGATAGAATAATAACCATGAACTTAAGATGAAACAAATGCCTAATTTCTTCATAGAACAAACAACAAATTTTAAGATTTAACCAATACTTGTTGTATGGTAATTGTTGAAAGCCTATATCTGTATGGAAATATTTATTTTAGTAAGTTAACTGGTATACAGATTTCGTCTAGGATTTTCATTGTAGATGAAAATTAGTGACTTTGACGCTAAGATGTGCGAAGAGGCACCAAAGTGTGCTTAAGCATCAGTTATAAACAAGACATCAGACGTGGTCATTAACTTAAGAAAATCGTCAGTTGAAGACAAATGGAGCATTAAAAATGTAGGTGGTTTTTGTGTACTTTTGAAATGAAATAGAACCTGCAAAACGTAGGACCTGCAAAACTAATCTCTATGTTTCAGAATTAATATCCCAGTACAGAGAGTTGACAATGATTTAAATTAAGATGCCTGTGCTATTTGCAAGTGGGTTATTATTAGACTTGTACTGAAAGGGAAAAGATAGTGGTAAACCAGAAAATAGATAAACTTACTTGCAACATGCAGTCGACCAAAACGGGTATTATAATTGAAGCCATTCCTTGAAAAACCTATAACTGACTAAGGCAAATTGCTGGCAGAAATACGTCTTCTGACTTGTATATCACTGATGGTCTCTCTCTCTCTCTCTCTCTCTCTCTCTCTCTCTCTCTCTCTCTCTCTCTATATATATATATATATATATATATATATATATATATATATATATATATATATATATATATATATATATATATATATATATATATATATATATATATATACACATATATAATATATTATATATATATATATATATATATATATATATATATATATATATATATATATATATATATGTATATACACACACACACACACACACACACATATATATATATATATATATATATATATATATATATATATATATATATATATAAATATACATAGATGTATATATACACATATACATATATACTGTATATATATATATATATATATATATATATATATATATATATATATATATATATATATATATATATATATATATATATATATGTGTGTGTGTGTGTGTGTGTGTGTGTGTGTGTGTGTGTGTGTGTGTGTGTGTGTGTGTATGTGTATACACATACATACAACCTCTCTCTCTCTCTCTCTCTCTCTCTCTCTCTCTCTCTCTCTCTCTCTCTCTCTCTCTCTCTCTCTCTGTGCGTATTTGTTTGTTTTAACCTATCACCACACATCACCTCGAAAGGTATTACTTTCTGTCTTCTCGCATTCCAGTGAATTGTAAACCGCCTCTAAATCTTTCATCTTATTGCTTATTCGCCTCGTTGTCTTAATTGGATGTATTTCAGATCATTGCCTAATTTCTGTGGTACAGAGAGAGAGAGAGAGAGAGAGAGAGAGAGAGAGAGAGAGAGAGAGAGAGAGAGAAAATACCTTTTTTTTTTATCTATCCCTCACATGCCTGTTGTGCACCAAATGTTATCCTTCAAGAGTTAACCTCTCTCTCTCTCTCTCTCTCTCTCTCTCTCTCTCTCTCTCTCTCTCTCTCTCTCTCTCTCTCTCTCTTTCATTTACCGGGTTTAATTCATTACTAAGTAACTTCAGTAATCATCTATGCTGTATAGTAATTTCATTGTTTAATGATTGTATCCTCTCTTTCTCTCTCTGTCTGTCTGTCTGTCTGTCTGTCTGTCTCTCTCTCTCTCTCTCTCTCTCTCTCTCTCATTTTCCGGGGTTAATCCATTACTAAATATCATCAGTAATAATTTATGCTCTATAACAATAGGTCATCGTTTAATGATTGTGCATCCTCTCTCTCTCTCTCTCTCTCTCTCTCTCTCTCTCTCTCTCTCTCTCTCTCTCTCTCTCTCTCTCTCTTCCCTTCAAATTTTTTTTCTTATAACTTCACTCGCCAATGGAAGCGACCACCTTGTTTTGATAATTTGCAGCAGTTTTCCCCTCCAGTCCCTCATTCATCTTCTTCTTCTTCTTCTTCTTCTTCTTCTTCTTCTTCTTCTTCTTCTTCTTCTTCTTCTTCTTCTTCTTCTTTGTTAATGTAAGACGGCGCTTAATTAGTAACCTGTTCAGATGTTCTTCCCACCCCTCGCCGTCGTCCTGATTATTCGTCTCCCTCATGAGAAACGCTTCGATAACTTCCTCCTCCGCAGCATACTTCCTCCATTAATCAAGTATCGGGTGGCAGCGTTATTTGCGAGGGATTTCCCCCGTTATTCGCGTCTTTTAATCCGATTTTCCTCGCGCTCGTTATTGTCTCCAGCTTTGTTATGTTGATGAGTTTCGGGATGACTCCGCCGGGTGGAAGCACTTAATTGCCCTGTTGGTTTTTTTGTGCGGTTTTGTTAGTACCTTTTTTTTTCAAATATAATCGAGATTCAGTTAAATGGTAGTTTCTACAGGCAATAAAGGTGATTTGGTTAGTTTCGGCAGGCAGTAAACGGAATTTGGTTAAAGGTAATTTGTAGAGGAAACAAACGGAATATGGTTAGAGGTAATTTTTACAGGTAATAAACGGAATTTGGTTAAAGGTAATTTCTACAGAAAATAGATGGACTTTGGTTAAAGGTAATTTCTACAAAAATAGATGAATTTGGTTAAAGGTAATTTCTACAGAAAGTAGATGGACTTTGGTTAAAGGTAATTTCTACAGAAAATAGATGGACTTTGGTTAAAGGTAATTTCTACAGAAAATAGATGGCATTTGGTTAAAGGTAATTTCTACAGAAAATAGATGGGAGTTGGTTAAAGGTAATTTCTGCACGCAGTATACGGAAATTGGTTAAATTCAATTTCTACAGGCAATAAACCGAGTTTGGTTAAAAGTAATTTCTTCTGACAATAAACGGAATTTGGGTAAAGGTAATTCCTGCAGGCAGTAAACGGAATGTGGTTAAAAGTAATTTCTACAGGTAACAAACGGAATTTGGTTAAAGGTACTTTTTACAGGCAATAAACGAAGTTAAAAAAAATTGCTACAGGCAATAAATGGAATTTGATTAAAGGTAATTTCTACATTCTATAAAAGGAATTTTTTTTTCTCTTTGTTTCCTCTCCATTCTCTTATTCGTAAATAACTTTATTCTCCTTCAGGAGGCAAAAGCATTGATTCAGACATCTAGAGGTGATGAATGCCCAACTTCATTATCCTTTATAATTGCCAGTCCGTCAGTGGGAGAAAGTACAGAAAATCTAATATTATCTCTAAGGGTCCCATGGCGTAGTTTTGTTTGAGTTAAGAGCAAAAGGGCGTCGAGAGATTACTTATACAAACGAAATCGAGGACAACAATTCCATTATTAAATATGCGTCGTTATTTCTTTTGTTTTGTCGCCCAGCGTTATTTTTATATTTAGTAAATTTTTTTTTATAGTTTTATCGTGGTCTATTTTTTTATTCATTCGTTTTTTTACTGCTAATCCAGGAATTTTTTTTAATCTGTAAGTTGTCGGTGATTAAGTTTGATTTTAAAAAAGCCAGGCAAATAGAAATGATGATCGATTATGAGTAGAGCTATTTGAGCATTCCTTATTTACACATATCTGTTTTATTATATATATATATATATATATATTTATATATATATATATATATATATATATATAT
>NC_089783.1:45854124-45884124 GCF_040412425.1 Macrobrachium rosenbergii | reverse complement strand
AGACGGATATTGGTTCGTAGATCTTCTATGCATTTATAGATCCGGATCCATAATGGCTCAATGAATATTAAGGCCCAACATCTATGACCATATCGAATGGAGTACTTGAGAAATTTAAAGAAATGTTGATTATAGATAGACGTAGTTCGCCGAAAAGAAGTTTGGTCCTCTTTTCATATCTCTATAGAATTTTTATGTATATAATGAATTTGATCAGTAGACAGTATATCATAAATTTATCCAGAGGCGGAAAAGGTACATTAATTTTAGAAGGTTAGGCGAAATTATGCTGCTTCTCCGTGGTCTAAGTAAAAACGTTTCAATATTTCAAGATGAATTATTATTTATTTTTCATTAATTTTATAAAATATTATTGGTTCAATTTTCATTGATATGGCACGATATTCTATTACATCTGATTGTTATTAAGGTAAAAAATACTAGTCTTTCCATCAGTGATATATTTCAATTTGATTCGTTCTCTATTTTTCTTGAATTTTATGAATTTTATTGGTACAGTATTCATTGATCTACCACGATATTCTATTGTTTTTAAGAAAAAAAAAAGACTTTCTAACCAGTAATATATTTCGAAGTGATTCATACTCTTTCATTAATTTTATAAAATATTTTTGTTTCAATATTCATTCATGTACCACGATATTCTATTTCATATAATTGTTTTTAAAAAAAACAAGAAAAAATTGCGCCGAAGAAGCTTCTGCGCAATCAAGTTTTCTGTATAATGTATGATCAAGGCCACCGAAAATGCACCTCTCTTTCGGTGGGTCTCGGCATAATGCTGTATGAGCCGCGTCCCATGAAACGTTCAGCCACGGCCCGGTGGTAGCCAGTCATATAGCGTTGCCAGGTGCACCATCATGGTTAACTTTAACTTTAAATAGAATAAAAACTACTGAGGCTAGAGGGCTGCAATTTGGTAGGTTTGATGAATGGAGGGTGGATGATCAACATACCAATTTGCAGCCCTCTAGCCTTAGTAGTTTTCAAGATCTGAGGGTGGACAGAAAAAGTGGGGGGCAAAAAAGTGTGGACAGAAAAAGTGCGGACGGACAGACAAAGCCACTTCAATAGTCTTCATTTATAGAAAATCAAAAATAGACTTTTCTGTCAGTTGTATATTTCTTCTGGATGGGATGTTTTTCTCGTCTTTGTAAATTATCTTTGCCTCGTAAGGGAAAACATTCTTACAGATGATTGCGAAGCATTTAAAAGCCTAAGAGCGGAGAACAAAACAAACATCCCATTGTAGCCAAGAATATGGAGAATGCATTCCCGGGAGCGCACGCGGAACTTGCACACTCAGACCCGTTCGGGAGAAATACTTTGCACGCAAACACAATGGCACCGACGTAAATGAACACCTGAGCTTTAAAATTGCCCTGCCTCATTTTACTTGGAAGATCCGGTTACCGTCGCTTTCAGAGAACGTTAAAGATACAATAGAAAAGCGTTTGTGTGTGGGGAGGGTGGTGGTGGGTTGTGTTTAAACGAATGCACCGTGTGTTTATACAAACGGCACTACTCATTTCACGACCACGACAAACTACAGTGTGTCGTGTTTCCCATCCTTTGAAAATGTAATTGTTTCCTCGTGTTTATTCCACCATCTCTCCAGAAGCATTGAAGAGAAAGCTAAATATAGAAACGGACGAAAGATCAAGTAGAACACAGGGAGTAGGCACTGTGTGTTTACATAAACCCGACTACCCGTTTCACGAGCACGACAAACTACAGTGTGTCGTGGTTCTCATCCTTTGGAAATGCAATTGTTTCCTCGTGTTTATTCGATCATCTCTCCAGAGATAATGAAGAGAAAGAACTAAATATAGAAACGGACGAAAGATTAAATAAAACACAGGGAGTGGGGAAGAACAGGTCGCCGTTCTACTATGATATTGCAAACTTCCATGGCTATTGTTATGATGAAGTGGAGCAGCGCTTTGATGGCTTTTCATTAATATTCCTTTCCCCGCGCAAATGGAAATGGGAGCCTTTTTCCCCCCTCTCTCGATTTTTCCCGGTCATAGAATGTTTATTATCTCGCTGGCTGATGTACTGCAGTTATAAAAAAAAAAGAATAGAGAGAGAGAGAGAGAGAGAGAGAGAGAGAGAGAGAGAGAGAGAGAGAGAGAGAGAGAGAGAAGAAGGAGGAGGAGGAGGAGATTAAGGAAAGTTAATTGCTTGTCCATAGGCTGGATGGATGAAGATCGGTCGTTGCTAGACGCATAAAAAAAAAAGAACGAAAATAAAAGAGAAATCTGTAGGTCGCAGAGATCCATCTCTCTATACTCTTTCTCTGTTTTGTTTGCGTTTAAGCAATCACATAACCCACCAACAATCACATACGCACATAAACAAACACTTGGGCAGCACGCACAAACAACAGTGACTCAGAGCGAAAACTGGAAAGTATAAATCCGACGGTACTATCAAAATCCGCGTCCGGCAGAAATATACGACGGTCGTTGTGTTTAAGAGAGAGATGACAAACGCTTCGATCCATCTACATGAATCTCTGCGAAGCTGACGGGCCCAGTTGGGCCAAAATTATTTGGGAGGCGCGTTTTAAGATGACGAGAGGTTTGGCTGGCTCTCTCTCTCGCAGCTTTCGTGTCGATAGGTCGTGTGATGATTTCGTCGTTTTCGTTATATGTATATATATGTATGTATATATATATATATATATATATATATATATATATATATATATATATATATATATATATATATATATGTGTGTGTGTGTGTGTGTGTGTGTGTGTCTGTGTGTATGTATGTATATGTATTAGTAATTTATCTGCTTAATAACTCGTTCAAATACTGTGATATAATGAAACCTTTTTGTTTTATCCTGATTATTGAGGAGGTTTTACCATATTATTATTTTCCCTTGCTGTTTAAAAACGTTGGAAAATTACTGATTTGAATCCATGCACCACTAATTCACAAGATCATCGCTGGCTGGCAGAGTAAATGGTGGCATTTATGTTTAGTCCCTAAGAGAAGATTATCACTCCTCTGGGTGGCATAAAATATCCATTGGCTCAATTCTAAGTTGACTGATTATTATTTTTGTTCCAAAGTTTTTATTTATTTCTCCTGGTCGAGACGAAACGAAGAGAGTGGCGACATTTATATAAGAATAAATAACGTATCTCCTGATGGTGCTTTGTAGTGAAGTCAGTGCTTAGAAGTTATTCGCCCCTTCAAAAAAATTCATAAATGTGCACAAAAAATAATTCAGGACTTGATTTTAAAATTACACCATATGTAATTTTAATGCTTGTTTATAATATGCATGCTTGAGTGTATACTCTGACAGTAAGTTGACATACACTGTACATATATATATATATATATATATATATATATATATATATATATATATATATATATACATACATACATATACATATAAGAGTGTAATGCAAACATCAGTTGAATCAGAATATGGATGCCATTACTTGAGCCATAGCCTACTCCCTTAACAACATCAGTTATTAAAAAGTGATGATGAAAAGCTAAAGATGGGTTTACCTTTAGGACTAAAGGCATTGCAGGAATTCTGGGCTATCAGAACCTCTAGGAAACCTCTAGGAAATAGAATTAAAAGTCACCAGTGAACCTTGTCACGTGGGAGGTAGATCAGTATTGCTGAAAGTAGAGAGATGGGTTTGGTGGCATTTGCTGGTGTTATTGGAACTTGCATTTCTTTGGAATATGTTTAGGCAAATTGAACTTGACAAGGAGATTTATTAAGAGAAAAATACATCAAAACACGTTACCTTCTTTCGTCCACATAGTCTGGGCATCATCCTGGAATACAATCACGGCGATATACCTTACCATTCGTTAAAGATGCAAGATCCCTGCAGGCCTTGAAATAGGATACTAAGGATGGCATAGAGTTTGGGGTAATTTGAGTAGAACAACAGAGCATTTTTTAATAAATGGGAGAAGACCAAAAGAAAAAGTTTAATTGTACTTTTATTCTTAGTATAATGTTTTAATTTAATATTATACCATTTTTTTTACTGAGAACGCTTACTATAGGTTCATACTCATGAACAGAAGGTAGACAGTATTGAAAAAGACCCTAATATTTGTTTTTAATAGAAGACAAAACCATAACAGATATCCTATAGTTTGAAAAAAAAGAAAATATCTTCTTTCAAAGTGCAGAAGCACAGTTATGAACCCATCAGAAATAAAACGAGCGTTAGAAATAGCACAAGAAGAACCTAGGACTAACTCACCTGCCACTTTGAGTAGATGCCTGAGGAGCAGTGTTGGTCAAACTTAAGATTTAAAGGCCAGTCAATTTTAACAGGAAGGCACACGCCTCAGTAATTGAGGTTTTAACACCTCGCCAACATTAGTTCCCTCGAAGTTCCGGTCTTGACTACCAGAGCAACACTTCAGCCATGAAAAGTCGAAGAAGAAAGGCTCGTATGTCAGCCTTTAGGGACCGCTCAACGTATCATGGATGGCGTTGCGTGGAGGGAATTGGTAGGGCGGAGAGAGAGGGCTGAAGTAACCACACACACACACACACACACACACACACACACACACACACACAGATGCGAAAATCAGAATGGAGAAGTTTTATTTGTAGTGGTTCGAAGTTTCTGAAGTAAGAAAAATGGATTTATATATATATATATATATATATATATATATATATATATATATATATATATATATATATATATATATATATATATATATATATATACATATATATATATATATAATATATATATATATATATATATATATATATATATATGCATGTTTATATATATATATATATATATATATATATATATATATATATATATATATATATATATATATATATACACACATAAAATCACACAGTGCAGTATGATGGCCATGAAGTTTCGAGCTGCCGAGCTCGTATAAAGTTTAAGAGGCAACTCCAGGAGGGGAACGTCAGTTGTTGTTCCTTGAGGGATCGAGCTTCCTCTGCACATTTATTGTTTTGGTTCCTCCTGGGCGATCAGTTACGTTCCCCCACCGAGAGTATAAATAAAATGATGGAAGGGGGGATTCGGGGGAGACGTCCTGTCGACGGAAGTCCCTTGGCGAAACTGATAGGAAGTAAAGGTTATCGCTGGGAAGTTCATCTGTATATGAAAGCGAATACCAGTCGAGCATGTTAAATGGTAACTAAGTTATTTTGATGGAGGATTGCAGGAAAATGTGAATGGTATATGGGAGTAAGTAAAGTTAAATTAGTTATATATATATATATATATATATATATATATATATATATATATATATATATATATATATATAATGTAAGCTGTAAAGCCTTTCCCTGTATTAAAATCTCTTTTATATCCTCCTTGACTTCACGTTCATTTATTTGCTCTTTTAACAATATGACCCCTTTAACTGGCAATGCGCAGATTCTTCCGCGATCCTGTCAGCCAATTAGTATTAAAGAAATTCCCTTCCCTTTCTGAACGCGGCTTAACGACGGGAGCAAATGGCTTTGCCAAACTAATGTGGTACAAATGGCCAAGGAAAAGCGTATCGTTGCCCCCTGAGAAAAATTGGCGAGAGCGAAAACGGGAAAAAGAGAGGTAAAAAGAGAGCAGTTGAACGAGGGAGATTCCCCTATTATTGCAGTCTACGGCGCGAATGCCAGCCCTACAGTTAAATACTTTTCAGATGTAAATTTGGTGAAACAAACCGTTACGAGCCCCGGTGCAGGGACGAAACTGCATGAAGCCTTCCTGTGGCTGTGCATGCTCTCTCTCTCTCTCTCTCTCTCTCTCTCTCTCTCTCTCTCTCTCTCTCTCTCTTCTGTTTCTTGTAAAAATATTTCGTGTATTATATATTTCATCCCTAGGATCAATCTTTACCTGCTTCTGTCGTCAGGGCCTCTCTCTCTCTCTCTCTCTCTCTCTCTCTCTCTCTCTCTCTCTCTCTCTCTCTCTCTCTCAATAATAATTTTACTTCACTTTCTCTTCTGTTTCTTGTAAAAATATTTCGTGTATTATATATTCCATCCCTAGGCTCAATCTTCACCTGCTTCTGTCGTCAGAGACCTCTCTCTCTCTCTCTCTCTCTCTTTCTCCAATAATAATTTTACTTCACTTTCTCTTCTGTTTCTTGTAAAAATATTTCGTTTATTATATATTCCATCCCTAGGCTCAATCTTTACCTGCTTCTGTCGTCAGAGGCCTCTCTCTCTCTCTCTCTCTCTCTCTCTCTCTCTCTCTCTCTCTCTCTCTCTCTCTCCAACAATAATTTTACTTCACTTTCTCTTCTGTTTCTTGTAAAAATATTCCGTGTATTATATCTTCCATCCCTAGGCTCAATCTTTACCTGCTTCTGTTGTCAGAGACCTCTCTCTCTCTCTCTCTCTCTCTCTCTCTCTCTCTCTCTCTCTCTCTCTCTCTCTCTCTCTCTCTCTCCAATAATAATTTTACTTCACTTTCTCTTCTGTTTCTTGTAAAAATATTTCGTTTATTATATATTCCATCCCTAGGCTCAAACTTTACCTGCTTCTGTCGTCAGAGACCTCTCTCTCTCTCTCTCTCTCTCTCTCTCTCTCTCTCTCTCTCTCTCTCTCTCATTATTAATAATTTTACTTCACTTTCTCCTCCGTTTCTTAATAACCCTCTTTCAAATTTCTTACTCATTTCGTTTATTATATATTCCATCCCTAGGCTGAAACTTTACCTTCTTCTGTCGCCAGAGGACTCTCTCTCTCTCTCTCTCTCTCTCTCTCTCTCTCTCTCTCTCTCTCTCTCTCTCTCTCTCTCTCTCTCTCTCTCTCTTCACCCACAACGGTTTTTTTGTGTCTTTTTTTTTTTATTTTATATCCGATCCTCCCTGCCACTGCCAATTCCCTGTCAGTTCTACTTGGCAATACGCGCGCATGACATTTTCATTTTGGATAGAGAGCAATAACTTTGAAAGGACGCATTCCGTTGCGACTTTGAACAGCGGTAGGTACAGGTGGTCTGCGCCAGCCGTTTTTGCATTTTTGAGTGTTTAAAGTTGGCCAGAGAGAGATGAACGCTACTGTTTAACGTGCACACATACATTTGCAACTGCATTTACATTGCTGTGCAGATCTGGGGTTTCGGGCATGCGATTCCTGGTCTAGCGCAGACTGGGAAGTATTTTAGCCAAGTATTTTTAAAAAATAGCAGTGATCTCTACTATTTACTTATTAATTTTTTTTTTTAATTTGTCTGTTTTTCTGGTGACTTATCTCTTTCTGTGTTTCCCATTGCCCTCTGTTGTTTCTTTCGAATGAACACCACATACTTTGGAAGCTTGAAATTCATGCCAGTGGCCCCTGTGGTGGGCTTGTTCCATATAAATAGGGTTCATCTTGTGAATAATAATAATAATAATAATAATAATAATAAATAATAATAATAATAATAATAATAATAATAATTCACTATAAACCGTCATTCTTTTGTCAAACATTTGTTCTTATTTTTCTTCTTTCAAATCTCTGTATTATAACCAGAAATCATGCTTACTTATACCAGTATCTAAGTTAGATTCAATATAGCCTCTCAGTGCGTTGTGTCTATTTTTTGTCATCAAATAAAGTATTTTCATCCATAGTTCCTGCTCTGCAACCTGTGAGAAAAACATAGTTTCAAATGATGTTATATTTAATGGGAGAAAGAATGATGCGTTGAAGAGATCGAGAAACATAGAAACGTTGATTGTGATCTGTTATTTCTGTGGATGATTGCCAAAGAAGGATTACAAACCACTGGACACCCCACGGTCAGGGCGTGGGGAAGTAACGTCATCCCGAAAATCCTGTTGAAAACCGGAATGAGTGACGTTTAAGTTTATATATATATATATATATATATATATATATATATATATATATATATATATATATATATATATATATATATATATATATATATATATATATATATATATATACTATATATATATATGTATGTATATATATATTATATATATATATTTATATATATATATATATATATATATATATATATATATATATATATATATATATATATATATAATATATATATACTATATATATATATAAATAAAAAATATATATGTATATCCTAATATTCATGAATGATTTTGCAGTCACCATTAATCTTTTTATTACAATCTTCTGTTTTATATTTTATACTTTTTTTTGATGCACTGACTCGTGAATTCTGATTTATCTTCAGTACATTCATTTACTAATAAGTAAAAAATGCACAGAAGTTCTTCGGCGCGATCGAGTTTTCCGCAGCCTACAGCGTACAATGCTGTGTGAAACTTTCAGCCACTGTCCATGAAACTCTTAGCCACGGCCCATGAAACTTTCAGCCACGGTCCGGTGGTGGCCTGTGTTGTTGGTACCTATAGCGGTGCCAGACGTACGGCTAAGGCTAACTTTAACCTTAAATAAAATAAAAACTACAGGGGCTAGAGGGCTGCAATTTGGTATGTTTGATGATTGGAGGGTGGATGATCAACATACCAATTTGCAGCCCTCTAGCCCCAGTAGTTTTAAGATCTGAGGGCGGACAGAAAAAGTGTGGACGGACAGACAAATAGCCATCTCAATAGTTTGCTTTTACAGAAAACTGAAAATGGCAATAGAATTTTGTATTCTGTATTTTTTCCCAGGATGCGTTTTCTTACTGAGTACAAATCATTTTTGCTATTCTCTCAAACTCGTCCTCACTTGTTCTATAGGGATTCGTCGTTTCAAGCGTTGGCATAACGTTACATCCTTTAGAGTAACTTGTCCGAGAGTCTAAAACGAAAAAAAAAAAAGTGATGCCTCTACCAAAGTGAGCTGCACCCCTTGTAACTCTTTTGTGTTTTGCTGGTGCGTCCTGTATGAGTAGTTACTTTCGTTAAAGTTCTGGTACTGGGGTTGAATTCAAAACACTGCTCGAGCCTGGAAATGGTGTAGTTTCTCATTTTCTTGTAAGCTTTAGAGCGCCTCTGTGCCAGGATTGGTGTTGCATTTGTAAAACAAAGTTTCCAACACAGAGATCAAGCCTTTTTTTTTTTTCTTTTATTTTTCCGGAATGTTACACTTCGATGTTGAGTGTGGGGGTCCCACTTTTGTAAACAAACCGTCGGCGAGCGGAGAGCTTAACCCCAACTGATGTATATTCCCGCATAGGCACGCCATTCATCTGAATAAATGGTAGCCACGGGGAGTAAATGGTGTTCAATTATAGCCAGGAGGGGCAACTGCTTCCCTTTTCTCCACCGGGAAAAACTGTTTTTTTTTTTTTTTTTTATTCCTGTTTTCATGGCCACTCACTTTCGTCGACATCACCTGTGCGGTTAAATTTGGTTTTACCAATTTTAGATTCCTTTATGTAGACGGTTTTTTTTTTTTTCGTTCCTCAGCCTACCCTAGATTCACAAAAGAAAAACTCTCAACATGTTTGGTTGTCCAGTTTTACCATGTAAACTATTAAGGCAACTAGTTCTGTTAGGTAAACTGGGCCTTTGCTTTGATCGAGAACCGAGTTTTCAAGACTCTGTTGTTGTGTTTCAATTCCAGGCTGATTGATCCCCAAGACAAAACCCACAAAAAATCGTGGCCCAACTTTAGGATTTAGTCTGTTAGAGCAACAAGGATTGGTATTTAAACTGAAGTTTATGAATGGTAAGAAAAATAATATTTTTTATTTACTTCCCAATGATATTTTTTCGTGAATTTTTCATATTTTTGCCAACATGAATAAGCTGTTGTTAATCTGCTAGCTATTTTGGCACGTTCTTAACGATTCGACGTAACAAATATCATGCATTGAGGGGATTTGATTCACCGTGAATTCACTTCCTGTAAGCATTCATAAAGATCGCTTGCCATTGACAAGTTTTAAAAGTGTAATGCTAGCTTTACAATCCATTTCTATTCAGTCAAAACGGAGCACAACTTCTGGGTACCAATTTTGCAACCAGAGTGTCATGCACGCCTGATCATGAAACCAATTGGGTGTTTTGCAGAGAGGAGTGAACTTTAACTATATAATTTGTCTTGGAGTGGGATGGAATATAGAATTTTGGCCCAAGGCCAAGCGCTGGGTCCTCTGAGGTCATTCAGCGCAGAAAGGGAAATTGATTGTAAAAGGTTTGAAAGGTGTATCAGGAGGAAAACCTCGCGATTGCACTATGAAACAATTATTAGAAGAAGGTGGAAAGTAAGATGGAAGAGAGAAAATAAGAACAGAGGTACAGTAAAAGAAATGAAGGAGCTGCAGCTAGGGGCCGAAGGGACGCTGCAAAGAACCTTAAGTAATGCCTACAGAGCATTGCGTGAGGTGCACTGACGGCGGTACCCTCGTACAGGGAATTTGACTTGGAGAACAAGTCCATTAAGCCAGTTGCAGGAAAGTAAACACCATTTGTATTACAGTCGCAGAAAATGATACCATAGCTTTGCTAAAATTAGCGCTTATCATGATGATCAGACGATAGGAATGGCAGGCAAAAGTGAATTGGGAGTCAATGGCGAAGCGTAATCGTTCACGCACTAAACTTTATCAGAGGTTTATACCTTTGGCATTTACGGTATTTTAGCAGTACGGAAACTGATCTCACCATTTTCCATTATCAACATTTGTTAGTTTTGTTTGTTTATCACTATCCAGCTTGTTAGATTGATTCTGCATAGAGCTACTCAAGCTTTCTGTTGCATTTTCCCGTTTGTCCTTGAATTCTTGTTCGTAAGCTTTATATCAGAAACCGCAATAAACCAAAAAAATTAATAACATCTAATTAATGTCCTCGTCAAGACCTCATCATTGTTTGAATTATGAAACTGGATTCAGTTTTCCTTACGGATTTACATTTGTAGAAGAAAAACATGAATTGTGTTTGTTGACATATAAATTCCTTCCCTTCGATAGCCAATCCAGTCAATGTGTTCCAGTCAATGTGTTCCTTTCGAGAGGATGCTTCAAAGGATCCATCCAAATTAAAAGTAACTGACAAAGAACGATAAAAGATGCCAAGATTTGTTAACGTATCTAGAAGCTAAGTGATGACAAAAAAGTTAAGTATACCTTAGTTTTACCAGACCCCTGAGCTGATTAACAGCTCTCCTAGGGCTGGCCCGAAGGATTAGACTTATTTTACGTGGCTGAGAACCAATTGGTTACTTAGCAACGGGACCTACAGCTTATTGTGGAATCCGAACCACATTATACCGAGAAATGAATTTCTATCACCAGAAATAAATTCCTCTAACTCTTCGTCAGCCGGCCGGGGGAATTGAACTCCGGCCCATCGAGTGACAGTCCGAAGCTCTACCGACTCACCCAACGAAGGGCTATGCAGCAGCAGGTAATAAAACATTCTTTATAGGAAGAAGAGACAGCTATTTTTACGTCTGCATCCGACTATAACAAATTAACACGTCTCGTGGCTTGGTCTGGGAAGTAAAGCCGAATGTCTCATACTTTGGAGGAGAATTTAGCAATTCAGATTACGCGCCATTTCGGAGACAGGTTTCGAGAGGTAATTTGAACACTCAAAATGCTAATGGAGGGAGGAGATTGAGTTTCATGATCTTCAAACAGAACGGAGGAACTGAAAGGCTTCGGATGCCCTTGTGGGTCATTTTCTGGAAGGGGCGTTGCTACATTGTATGCATATACGTGCTTATGTATCGATGGATGTATGTATGTATGTGTGTATGCATTAACGTGCATTAGTTTTGTTGCAAATTAATGAATGTTCGTATAAAAAGGAAGTTTATGTGAAAATAAATATTTATGACTATACAAACACACACACACACACACATATATATATATATATATATATATATATATACATACATATATATATATATATATATATATATATATATATATATATATATATTATATATATATATATATATATATATATACATATATATATTTATATTTATATATTTATATATTATATATATGTGTGTATGTATATATATACATGTATATATATATATATATATATATATATATATATATATATATATATATATATATATATATTTGTGTGTGTGTATACATACACATACATGTATATGGACAACTTTATAGCATTTTCATTTACATATCCCATCATTATCCATGACTCAGCAACATAACTTGCTGCATTCATGCGCACAGATCAGTTAGACTGATCGAAAATTGCCATAAAGAAGAAAGTATAAAAAAAAATGTAGATCAAGCAAAAAGTAAATGTAAACGCATAGAAACGAAAATATTATATATCGCTTGTTATGGATAATCAATTTTAACCTATTAGGTCAGTAGGATTTATAGAATTTATATTCGGGCATTTGGATAGCCATTTCCACCGGAGTGGTGTCTTTCAAAGATATTGAAAAGATATGAAAGGAATAAGTGCATACATAATATAGAATTTATAGGATTTATTTGTGCATCTCCATAGCCACATGGCTCTAAATAATGTCTTCCAAAGCTATTTAATGGGATATAATAGGAATAAATGCATGCATTATATAGAATTCATAGGATGTGTGCGTGCATTTGAATAGCCACATGAACCTAAGTGGTTTCTTTTCAAAGACGTTAAAAGGATGCAATGGGAATAAGATGCATACATTATATAGAATTTATAGTCTTTTTCCCGGTTTTGGATAGCCACGCGAACGTAAGTGTAGTCTTTCAAAAAACGTTAAAAGAATGGAAAATGGAAACGGTGCGTACATTAATTTTAAAGAAATACGTACTGGCTAAAAGTGAAGGTTTATACCGCCCTGAAATGGAAAATTGCAGTATCTGCAAAATTTTCGCAATTGAGATATGCCACCTACTGGGATCGTAAAACACTAGTACGCAACTTACATCAGTTTCAGAATGATACTTCGATGCCTTCCAGGAGTATTTAGGGGGTCCCATTTGCAGTATCTGTAAAATCAGTAGTAAGGCAAGGGAACACTGCAGTATCTACCATTTTTCACAGTTTTGTATTTTTGCAGATACTGCAGTCTTCCATTTTAGGGCAGTGTAGTCACCTCAGCATCTACCCACAGCAATTGTTCATCCAGTCACACATTAAACCATTTTAAACCGATGCTCTATTGCTCCTCTATGTAGAGCCTCTGATAACATTTCCTAGCTAGTATTGCTCATATTCGACTGAACATGAGCGCAACATAAAGTAAAAACTATTTCCATACTGATTTTTAAAGTGCTACTAGTGCTTTCATTATGTTACGCTTCAAACGAATGAGATGACTGATTTTTTTATAAACGTATTCCAGCCTATTTGGTGCATCGCTTTGTTCAGACGAGTTTACTCCCGTGTAAAAAAAAAAACTGCATTGATTTCCGGATGAGAGTTTTTCACTATGGAGCTAATTGATTTAAATTAATTATCCGTGGCAAGCGATATATAACATTCTCGTTTCTATGCTGTTTACATTTAGTTTTTCGTTTGGCGTACAACTTTTTTTTTTTTTATGCTTCGTTCTTTATCAAATTTTACGACCAGTCTGATTTGTGTGTATCCATGGCTGCAATAATTTTTATAGTTCTGAGTCATGGGTAATGATATAGTATGTAAATAGAATTGCCATAAAACTGTCCATATATATATATATATATATATATATATATATATATATATATATATATATATATATATATATATATATATATATATATTACACATATATATATATATATATATATATATATATATATATATATATATATATATATATATACATAGCTATATTATATCATTATGCGATGTTTAAATTCTCAGGTGGCACTTACATTACAGTTTTTAAGCTATTCTTAAATCTTTTATCTCATCAACTTTCCTTTAATACGAAAGCTTTATTAAGAAACAACAAATAATGCACGCTAATACATACATACATACATGTATGTATGTAAGTGATGATATCACCTGAAAGAACATTTATAAGTCACAATTCATCAATGCATTCGTGGAAAGACAATGAGGGAAAAAAGTGGGTGTGGGCGGTGAAACTGATACAAAGCTGTGTCAGTTCGTTGTTGAGCCATGTTGATAATCTGAGCTAACTTGGTTGATCTTTACAAGCGTGTCCAATAATCTTATCGCTAATGCTGGTTCTGTTTGATTATTGATGTATGGCTTTAAAAGCGTGTGTTCCAACTCTTTGAATTATCATTATCGTTTGTTTGCAAGGGGATATGCTGTGTTTATGTTTGATCGATTGATTTGTGGCTATAAAAACTGACGTCACAGCATCTGTGTTTATAAGAATATGGGTTGTCTCTTTGCTGAAACACAATAGAGAAAGGCTAAATGAAGTTTGAGAGACATTTGAATCGAAAGTAAAAAAAAAAAAATGTAAATCTTGAAATGCACCGTAAATCGAGACACTCTCAATAAAAAACTTCAAAAAATGTAAACAATAATATCATTAAAAAACATAAAATAGAAAGGCAGAATCAAGTTTGAGATACATTTTAACTGAAAGTGCAAGAAAATAAAAAAAAAAAACAGTAGATCGAGAAGTTTATTTCAAAAAATCGATATTATTAAAGATATTAATTTGACAAAAGCCATAAAAGAACTAATAAAGGATATCAAAAAATTAATATTTTAAAAGATATTAATTTGATATAAAAGAACTAATGAACTAAAAAAATTAATGAATTAATTTGACAAAAGAAATAAAATAACTAAAAAGTTAATTTTTTAAAAAATTAACTAAAGATATTAATTTGACAAAAGCCATAAAAGAACTAATAAAGGGTTTTAGCAAGAGTGAAGATTCAATAGTTTATCTGGAAGGAATGCATTTTAGTGTCTATTTTTTGTATAAACTAATAAATAAAGTCTCCGATCGTGTTTTTTTCAAAAGGTCTTCCTGGAATCCCTTTTAAGGTTTGTATTTATACAAAAAGATATTTTTTGAACAGATTTTGAAGTTTTTAATTTTATTTTAAAATAAATAGGTTTAGTGAAGTTCACACCTTCTTATGCTTGTCATTTAAGCTGTTTCATTTATATTAAATATTGATTATTGGTTATTTCTTTGAAAATCCAGAAAAAAAAACCAGTACAAGTTTATTTTTGGTTTTTAACTGATTTTAAATATAGCACTATGAACTGAAAACTCCTAAAAGTTAACTTTTTTCATTAACTAGATAGAGTAATTAGGTTTTACAGTGAAGATTAAATTTACAGTGTCTTTTTATAAACTAAATATAAAGTCTAGACTTCTAGCCATAGTAATGCAGGTTTTAAATATAAAAGTGTCATTTTCATCAAGTTAGTGTAGTTTCCGAAGGATTTAGCAATGAAGGTTATGCGTTTCTTGAAAATGAAACTTTTATTTAACTAAATATAGTGTGAAAACTCCTTTTATAAATAAATTTATTAAAGGTGCCATAGTAATTCTTAAATATAGTGGTTCTTTAGCAATGTATTTATTTAATATTAATTTAAAAAAGTCAGCTTTAGCAATGTAGTTTTAATATTAATTTAAAAGTCAGCAATTTCATTAACTAAGTATACTGTCTAGAGTACTTAAGTTTTAGCAATCAAGGCTTAATATTCAACACGACCCATAGTTATATTTACACTGATATTCTACTTTTACTAAACTCGATTCCCATTTCCCTGCATACAAAATACTAACTCTTCATTTTTTACTGCGATATTCTTTTACTGTTATCATTTATTCCCGAGTCCCCATACACAAAATCTAATGACGCGCCATAATCTGCAACCAGCTGCGCTCGTATCTCTTAATTTCCTCTCTTAAGCTCCGACATTTTCTTCTTAATTAACATCTAATTTGACCGCATTATCCCCTAAACCTCCCCCGATTCCTGGCGGGAGGAGAGTTTCTCATTCTTATTCATGTGTGGAAAGTCTTTCAGGCTGTGCTCAATATCCAACACCACCTCCCCTCCCCCCCTCTCCAATCTGCTCTCTCTCTCTCTCTCTCTCTCTCTCTCTCTCTCTCTCTCTCTCCCCCCCTCCCACCCCCACCCAAATCTCCGCCCCCCCTCAAGCCACTATTTATTATTTGAGTCACACGTTCATTCCCCCCGCATTCATTCCCCTCACAAATCCTTTCTCATTTCGCCTGGGGATTTGCATCTCTTCCACGGGGGGAAGATTGGGGGGGAGGTCGTGTCCTCCTCCTCCTCCTCCTCCTCTTCCACCTCCTCCTCCTCCTACTTCGCCTCTTTTCGCAAACACACACTCCTTCGTCATCTGCTTCATCATCGCCGTTTCAGGCATTATTCGTATAGTGTTGTTTGTCTTACTTCTGCTGCTGTTGGCAGATGTCGCTACTGTAGGCTTATGTATGACGGATATTATAACTTTTTATCTTTATATTGTTTCATGCATTTGTCGCTGCTGTAGGTCTGATTATTATGATTATTATAACTGCTTTTATCTTCTTATTGTTATCATGCAGATGTCGCTACTGTAGGTCTAACTGATATAATTATTGAAGCTGTTTTTATCTCGTATTGTTATCATGCAGATGTCGCCGCTGTAGGCCTAACTGATATATAATTATTAAAGCTATTTTTGTCTTAATATTGTTATCATGCATTTGTCATTGCTGTAGGTCTGATTATTAAAATTGCTTTTATCTTCTTATTGTTATCATGCAGCTGTCGCTACTGTAGGTCTAACTAATGTAATTATTGAAGCCGTTTTCATCTTCGTATGTTATCATGCAGATGTCGCTGCTGTAGGCCTAACTGATATATAATTATTAAAGCTGTTTTTATCTTCGTATTGTTATCATGCATTTGTCTCTGCTGTAGGTCTAATTATTATGATGATTATAACTGCTTTCATCTTCTTATTGTTATCATGCAGATGTCGCTACTGTAGGCCTAATACATATAATTATTAAAGCTGTTTTTATCTTTGTATTGTTATTATGCCTTTGTCGCAGCTGTAGGTCTGATTATTATGAGATTATTATAACTGCTTTTATCTTCTTATTATAATCATGCAGATGTCGCTACTGTAGGCCTAACTAATATAATTATTGAAGCTGTTTTATCGCCGTATTGTTATCATTCAGATGTCGCTGCTGTAGGCTTAACTGTTAGTACTAATATTACAACAACGTGTGGTTATTCTTATTATCATTTCCTTCGAATTCCAACTAGATTTTTTCCAGATTTTCCCTGTGCCTCTTATTCGCGATCGTTCACGCGGTTATTCTTATTCTCATTTTCTTCTAATTCCGACTAGTTTTTTTATTTTGTTTAAGACTTTCCCTGTGCCTCTTATTATCATTTCCTTTTAATGCCAACTAATTTTTTTTTCAGATTATGCCTGTGCCTCTTATTGGCGAATTATCATTTCCTTCTAATTCCAACTAGGTTTTTTTCCAGATTTTCCCTGTGCCTCTCATTCGCGATCATTTTTCTCCCATCGGGTTCATCCGGTATTTATGAACCGTGTTAAGTGAGGCGTCGATAATCGCCCGTGTCAATACTTTGCTCCCTGAACCAACTCCAACCCGTGGCCGCAGGAGGAGGAGGAGGAGGAGGAGGAGGAGGAGGGAAGAAGGAAGGAGGAGGGAAGGAGTTGTGTTGACAGATCGGAGCGTCGCTGGGACGCTGTTGTCCTTGGGTCTATAGAGAGCAAGAGAGGGAAGGATTCGCCTGAAATGTGTATGTATGTATATATATATATATATATATATATATATATATATATATATATATATATATAATATATATATATATATTATATAATATATATATATATATATATATATATATATATATATATATATATATATATATATATAATATATATATATATATATATATACAAGTAATATAAAAGTAAATAAATATATATATATATATATATATATATATAGGGAAATTTTACTGACAATATGACCTATTAGTTCTTGTTTATCTTTAACGAGAAATTTTTTTTCACTGTGCTTGTTTATTGAATTTTTTTTTCACTGTGCTATTTTTTTTTTTTTGTGACTTGATCAAGGGGATTTTTTACTAGTTCTTTGTAAAAGTCGTACCATCCTCCAATAAGGCGTGCAATCGTGATATGCAGCCAGCTTTATCTAAAATTACAATACTATTCGACTTACCAGCCTTTGTGATCTGGATTGTATTGTGTTTTTTAAGATCGGTCAAACTTTTCTTATAACGAGCAGGGAAATTACTTTGACTAACATTGGCAGCTCCATAAATTATAGCTTTAATTATGTCAACATGATTTTGGGGGAGATCACAGTATTTTTCAAATTTACATAGGGACGACGCAATCGTTAAAGCAGAGGGTCTATTCGATGTAAAGAAGACTAAATCATATCCGAGTGCACTCACAACATTTTCACTTATTTGTATAACCAGATACCATCCATTAAATTTACTTAGAATTAGAAAAAGACAGTTGCCTTCCTTTCTTAGATGTTTTAATACATATGTACAATTTCAATGCAAATTCAGTATTTATACGAAACCAACCAACAACTTATGTCCATTTCTGTTCAGGCCACCACCTTCATATCAAAATATCCATTTTTTCTTCTATGTTTTTACGAGCATTGCGCATTGTCAGTCCCCAGTATTTGGATCAAGAAATCGAATTCCCAAGAAAAATAGGGACATGTTTACGTTACCCTTCACATATGCTAGATATTTGCTATAATAAAGCCTACAAAAAGTTTTATATTGAAAGCAACATGGAGAAAGAAAACACTAAAAACATTCTTAGCCTGCCTTATTTTAGTGGGTTTGAAACCATAAAATCGTCGTTAAAATCTTTTAATGTCAACTTGGTATTATCATATAATAATATTGAAAGGAATTTTAATAAAAAATAGCCTCAAAGAAAAGCAACAACTTAATATATAAAATTCCATATTTGGAGTGCTCTTCATTTTATATAGGTCAATCTATTAGATATTTAGAATCGAGGATTAAGCAGCATAAGTATTCTGTCAAAACTGGGAAAACATCCAAAGCAATAATTGATTCATTTAAGTGAAAACATACATAGGATCAATTAGACTGACAGTTCGAAAGATTTCTCGTAACGAAATCTTTTAGAATCTTCAATTATACAGCTTACTTCCAGTTGTAGTTTCTACCATCGCCCTGGCATGTATTATTTGGACCCCTGTAATAGTAAAATGTTCAAGAATGGCCTCAAAGATAAAGTCACTGACTTAATTACTAATTAGTGACCTTATTTTCTATGTATTCATATGTTTAATAGTTTTTGAAAATGTTTATTTTGCAACAATTGTTATCGTTCACCAAAAGGAGAATATATTAAGTGTTGTACTTTTATGAATATGTAATCAGCGTATTAATTGGTGGTCAGTCTCTTCTCCTGTATAATCCTTTAATTGACTCCTCCCTGCTTTCGAGCCAGTTGGGCTTAATCCTTTGTAAAACCTCTCAAAGATTTACCTTTGTTTTGGTAGGTCCACTAATTCTTCAACTGTGTTGGATTCCAGGTGGATCTGTTCCTTATAATCCCTATCTTCAAGGATATCTGGATGTCATATGTCAATTATACAAGCTCTCTTTTATATTTTTCCATCAGTCTGTTGGTAAAGGACCGTGTGTCGAAAGGCCTAGCAACCACTCTGTTTTTTCACTTTTCCTTCGTGGCATTTGCCTTTATTTGTACATTCATCACGTTCCATGTCTTCATAAAATAGTAATACATACATACATACATACATATATATACATATCTATATATATATATATTATATATATATATATATATATATATATATATATATATATATATATATATATATATTATATATATATATATATATATATATATATATATATATATATATATATATATATATATATATATATATATATATATATATATATATGGTGCATCACTATCTTGTGATCGGAAATAATAAGTAAAAAGCCACAATAATGTAAATGATAGACTGTGTTTTTTCAAAATACAAAAAGGAAGAATACAGTCTGTTATTTACATTATTGTGGCTTTTACCATCACACACACACACACACACACACACACACATATATATATATATATATATATATATATATATATATATATATATATATACATATATATATATATATATATATATATATATATACATAGTGTATGTATATGTGATGGCATTTATATATGATGTGTGCGTTTGTGTGTGTGTGTGTGTGTGTGTGTAAACGTAAAACATATTAACCACTTGAATTGGCTCAATTTACACCAAATGCCTATTGAGTCACCACCTAAAAAAAAAAATAAAAAAATATCTTCCCATACCACGAAAGAGAGCTTCTTTCTTTCTCTATTTCGGCAGCAGCGCAATTCAGACATTCCTCCATTTACATATACTTTCCAAAGAAAGGTTCATCACCGCCGCCTCCGCCTCCGCCGCCGCCGCCGCCGCTAGGGGTCGGGTTAGTATGCATTGCGAGGTGTGAAAGATTATGGAGTTTCGGGGAGACTCTGGCATTCTGGAGAGGAATGGAAACTTTATTATTGCCCGAGGCCCGAATTTATATCCGCTAAGTCTTCTTGCGCGGTGTTGTATTTCCCGGGGAGTATGGACGCCCGATCGTCCATATCAATATTTAGCGTAGGGTTATCTGGTGTGGGGATGGCGCGGCGTGATGTTTTATTGAATGTTTACTGGCTGTATTTTTTATGGCCTCTTTACATACAGACATACAAACATTTTTATGGCAGTATATGTATACATACATACATACATACATACATACATAAACATATATACACAGTATATATATATATATATATATATATATATATATATATATATATATATATATATATATATATCACCCGACGTTACCTCTCATCTCACATAATTGCTTGATTAATGGATTAAGTGTTATCATATTCATGATATCACATTCGTAAAAATTGGATAACTGACAAACACATCCTTGCACACAAATGACAACTCCTTCTCCTGACGGACTTCCGTTGACATAACACGAGCGAGAAGCGCCAACAAAGGTTAGTGCTCTAATTACCTGCTCTAATTACCCGACGATCTCCCACCCTTCAATTATAATTATTACTCGCTGACAGGGTCAAAATGCTTCACTCGAGAAGCGATCTATTTAATTAGTTTCTGATAAGTCGTGTCATTGATTCCGTGGATGCACTTGATGATTCTTTTTGCCTCTTCAGTCGTCGATGAAGGAGTCAGCAGTCGCTGATGAGGGAGTCAGCAGTCGCTGATAAGGCAGTTAGCAGTCGCTGAGAAGGGAGTCAGCAGGCTCTGATAAGGCAGTCAGCAGTCACTGATAAGGGAGTTAACAGTCGCTGATAAGGGAGTCAGCAGTCGCTGATGAGGGAGTCAGCAGTCGCTGATAAGGCAGTCAGCAGTCGCTGATGAGGGAGTCAGCAGTCGCTGATAAGGGGATCGGCAGTCGCTGATGAGGGTTGGGGGGGTGGTGGCAGCAGTCGCTGATGAGGGAGTCAGCAGTCGCTGATAAGGGATCGGCAGTCGCTGATGAGGGGTCAGGGGTCGCTGGTGGATCGGCAGTCGCTGATGAGGGAGTCAGCAGTCGCTGATAAATGCAGTCAGCAAAATCTGATGAGGCAGTCAGCAGCCACTGATAAGACAGTCAGCTGTCGCTGATAAGGCAGTCAGCAGTCGCTGATAAGGGAGTCAGCAGTCACTGATGAGGCAGTCAGCACTCGCTGATAAGGGATTCAGCTGAAGACGTCTGGCTTGTTAAGTCGCCTTATCTGAAATCATTCATTGCGAAAATTAATTTACTTTTGTCGCGGCAAATGAGTCTCAGATCTCCCTTAATGACATGGAAGGTAATTCAGCAACTGAAAGAATGCGAAGAATTATTGGCTAACGTATGAAGAACCATTCATAAGATTAGTATGATATATATTTATGACAACTCATTAAACTATATTTACTAGCCGCTGTCAGACATCAGTATTTCAAATCTTTATTTGCAATTATATCACGGCCATGACTTCCTAAAGACTGACAACTTGAAGGAAATAAATGTTATATATTTTTTTTTTACTTTTTCTAAGCAAATACATGTTTCAAATGTTAATGTTAATTATTAGCTTTCTTCCTGTTTGCAGCAAATGCATTTCTAAATGTGTGTGATGTTTTTTGGCCTTATTCCTGTTTGTAGCAATTACATGTTTAAAATTTTTAGTGTTATTTCTAGCCTTCTTCCTGTTTGCAGCAAATACATGTTTCAAATTTTTATGTTCCTACTAAGCTTTCTTCCTGTTTGCAGCAAATACGTTTCAAATTTTTATGTTTCTAACTTTCTTCCTGTTTTTGTTTCAAATTTTTATGTTCCTACTAAGCCTTCTTCCTGTTTGCAGCAAAATGTTTCAAATGTTTGTTACCTCGAAGCTTTCTTCTTATATGTAGCAAATACATCTTTCACTTTCTTCCTCTTTTGCAAATGCAAATGTTTGTTTTGCTTTCTTTTATATGTCACTTTAACCTTTCTTCCTACAGGTTTTTGTATGTCACTTCTAACCTTTCTTACATGTCATAAATATATTATATTATTTCTTAGCTTTCTTCCTATTTGTAGCCAACGCACATTACAAATGTTTTTATTATTTCTACGCTTTCTACCTGTTTGTAGCAAATGCAAGTTATAAATGTTTTTGTTATTTCTAAGCTTTCTCCCTGTATGTAACAAATACGTGTTAGAAGTCTTTCTGTTATTTCTCAGCTTCCTTCCTATATATTCTTCTGTGCCACCGTCACGTTTTATATTGACCGAGCTCCGTCCTATTAGATGTTGCTTGGGATTAAAGTTGTGTTATGTGAGACCTGGACCCTGAGGCCACCTCACAGTACCCTGTGTGTGTTTCTGTTTCAGACTTATCTGTTTGTTTGATTTTTCTTTCCCTTTTCTTTTTGTTACGGAGTGGAAGAACAAGATGGCTGAAGGTCGTGAGAAGAAATATGGCCGGATAGTTATTAAGTCTTTTACTTGAATTGTTTTATGAGAGGGTTTATTGGTGTTCCCTTTCAAATTATCTCTGTCACACGATCTTTCAGTTCGTTTTGAATTTTGAGCTATGTCCTTCCTTGTTTTTAAACCAGAGGATAGTGCTTTCAGGATTTGGTGAAATAAATATGTGAAAAGTAACCGCCTTATTTCTATCTATCGTTTTATGAGTACCCTTTTTTTTTCTAGATTTTTTTTAAGCCTACGTTATACTAGATCTGCTGGATTTTCAAGTCCTTTATACCAGATAATTCTAATATACTAACCCCTTTGCATTCTGATACGAATCCATATTTCTATATTTTTATAAAGCATTTTAAATTCATATATTTTTATTATTTTCCTGATTATAAATGGTTTTGTTTTGGCTACCCGGATCTAACTGAATCACTGAATTTGTTTGACCCCGTCATTGTATTCACTTAACACGAGCAACTAAAATCATTTAGCTCGACTTCTTGCATATATACTTATTACAGCGTTGAATCATCATAAAGTAAATATACCTTTGCTGTGAGAACTTTATCCCTTCCATGTTATTGTATATATGATGGCTTCCTACTACCAACATTCTGATTACATTCCCTCGACAGTATTATGTCTTGCCTAATGCTCGTGGAATTCCAGAATGCGCCGCCGAGCGAGGTTCATCCGGTTTTTGAGTCGCTGTTCATTAAACGAAGGGATCCAGATACGAACAAACACAAACACACAAACACGCAACGAACGCTAACGCGACAGTATTTCACAGCCCCGTATTCCACGAATCGCCGTCAGGTTAAACTCGCGTTTCCTTTACTTAAGCCAAGTTTCCGCCAAGGAAGCCTCGGACCCTTTTCGTAAAAAAAAAAAAAAAATATAAAAAATATATATATATATATATATATATATATATATATATATATATATATATATATATATATATATATATATATATATATATATATATATATATATATATATATAAACTCTCTAGAGCCTTGCGGAAGAAAAAATAAAAAGTCAACGTTTGTTGCATTCGCGAGAACTCTTTTACTTATACCTCGTAAATCTATTTCAATCCCTCGCTCGCTCGGCCATTTCATAATAACAGGCTTAAGGAAGAAGACCTTTCCCTCCATTTCGATTCCGTAACCTGACAGGGCGCCGCCGCCGTGCACGTACGTGTCGGATGCTAACACGCCCCCTGACGCGGATGCCCGTGCTCACGCCATCGTCGGGACACGCACGGCCCTGGGCTGGCACGCCAGGTTGGTCTCGTACGCGGCGATCGGACAGATAGAGTACGTGGCAGGAAACAATAATGATTCACGTATCAACTGCGGGACAGATTAATTGCTTGCCTGCACGCACGCGAAACAAAGACATGTGTTCCTGTTCGCGATCGTGGATTTGGTGGAGTTGGGCGTTCCGTCTGTGGCTTCGGGAAGTGAGCTGCTGAGGGGTATTGTAGCAGAAGCTGAAATAGATATAAGGATGATGAAGACGATTATGAAACCATTAGGAAAGTTTATATTCATCAGATTGTTCTTCATGAGGTGGGCCACCGTATTGATGTCTAGAGATATTTAGCTTTCATTTTTGGACACGTAATAAACAGTTTGATCAAAATTTGACACATCATATAGCCAAAAATAAGTTATGATAAGGAGGGCATCTAAGTCGGAGAAAATATGTACTGTATCAGTAAAAGTACGATCAGTCAAAAATATCAAATTATTTTTCTTATTCACATTTCTGTTGTGTTCATTTCTACACACACACACACATACATGCTCACACCTGCACACCCACATACATACATGCATACATACACAGACACACACATATAAACACATACACACATATGCATACATATATACAGTATATATGTATGTATATATATATATACATGCATATATATTATAGAAATTATAACTTTATTCACTGACTTACATGAAATCTGCGCAGTTTTCTCTCTGGAAATCAGCTGTTTTGTAAGATTATTTTTATAATGATTATTTTAAAACTGCATCATGAAAATTAGCATGTCTTGTACTACAAACTTACAGATATTGTAATCAGTTCATGTATCAGCAGGGAATATTTACTATTCAGATGGCATTGAAGTTGTGATTGCCGTGGGTATACGGTATTTGTTGTATAATAATAATAATAATAATGATAATAATAACAATGGTTGTATTTGTTAGTATTAATTTTTTAACTGTTGTTTCTACTGTGGTCTGAATTGATATTTTTTACAACGGCCTATTATTGGAATTAATAACCATCAGCCATTACGCACGTTTCATCGAAATTCGCTTAGCAGAATAAAACTAATACCTAACATATAAGCCCCAAGAATCTACACACCTCGGTCTTAATTCTCTTAATTCCAATAAACGCGGATGCAGCTTCATCCCATCGACCTCCCTCTGTAAATGGCTCGCAAGGACGCCTGGGAATTTTGACCGAACCCCTTCCCCCTTAGCCCCCCTCCGTCCATTCACACCCCACACCCCTCCTCCAAAACAATGTCTGCTTTACCTTCCGCATAATAACACACCGCAGGTCCCTTCCGAAAGAAATCTCCGACACGAACATAAACAGAGGAACCTGTCAGACGGGGTTCCATCATTCCTTCCCGTCGAAGGGCTTCCTCCTCCTCCTCCTCCTCCTCCTCCTCCTCCTCCTCATCAGCCAGACCAAACGCATCAAGAGGAGGAGGAGGAGGAGGAGGAGGTGGAAGAAGTGGAGGAGGGAGTGAGGAAGGAAGGAAGGAAGAAGAAGAATAGGGTTGGGGGTGATTTTGGGGTATGGTGTGGGTTAGGGCTAGAGCACTGGGAGGAAAGGCAGTGTAAACAAAGTGATTGTGTCGGAGTAAAGGACAATATTAACTGCCACCGCTGCTCGTCTCTCTCTCTCTCTCTCTCTCTCTCTCTCTCTCTCTCTCTCACACTTTCTTGCCCTCCTCTCTCTCTCTCTCTCTCTCTCTCTCTCTGTCTCTCTCTCTCTCTCTCTCTCTCTCTGCACTGACGACGCCATCTCTTCTTTTTTATTTCGAATTTATTAAAGAGAGGGAGAGTCTATATTGACGCCATCTCTTTTCTTTCATTCAAATTTATTAGAGAGAGAGAGAGAGAGAGAGAGAGAGAGAGAGAGAGAGAGAGAGAGAAAGAAACTGGTGTGTGGTAGGATGAGGGAAGCCTCCGCCACATATCCAATGAGGCTCAATAAACTCAAATCAGATCAGGGGATGCAAAGAGCTGATCAAATATGGATTGGATTTAGTATCTCACTCGATGAGGCTTGCAGCGGTATTTGCACGCTCTCTTGCTTTCGGTATCTGCCATTCTGAGGCAGAGAGAAAATACAAGAGAGAAAAGAAGAAGAAGAAGAAGAAGAAAAGGAATGCCCATTAAGAACAGAAACAAAAGACGAACACGGGAGGCGATGTTGAAGATACTCGTCGACTGGAAACGAAACGAGGTATGGATATATCAGGTCCCTGGGATATACTGTAACTTGCGGTGCCGACACGATAAGGCCCTGGAATGAACTCAGTCGGAATGGCCAGCACTCACGCATAGTGAATGTGTCGTTATGCATATGGAAACACATTTTTATGGGCTTATTTGGGTCCCGAGTGGTGGAGGTACGTTGATCAGATGTTCATTAACGGAAACATAAATTATGTCCTTTATACACGCTCGCACATCCACCCACAGATAAACAGACACACAGACACAGACACATGTGTACAGTATACACACGCACACACACACACACACACACACACACATATATATATATATATATATATGTATATATATATATATATATATATATATATATATATATATATATATATATATATATATATATATATATATATATATATATATATATATATATATATGTTTGTAGAATCAAGGCTGAACCTCCACACCATTAGCCGCCTTACATTCATAAACAAAATGCTCATCAGGAACGCCTCTAACCTCCATGCACACAATGTGCCATTCACCTGTATCAGGTAAACACACCCATTTCCCATACATTAAATCCTTCCGTTCAAAACCCTCGTCCATTTATCCATCACAATATGTCTCCCTCTTCTTACAACGCCTTAAAATTATATACTGTATTCAAACTAACCGATCCTCCTCCATTCTCACCACATGACTAAACCATTTCAATAGGCTTTGATTACTCCTTTCACGTTCTTTAACCCTTTTACAACTTCTTCATATCTACAGATTTTTTCACCATTTCAGTTCTTATCATTCTGTATGTATTGCCAATTCATTTATCATAGCGTCTTTTTACTTTATCCGCATACATAATCCATACTTCACTTCCATAAAGGAGTGCCGGATCAACACTTCCTTCAGACATGTTACCATTGACTTTCTTAGATATATATTTATTCTCCCTCATAACTTTTACTTACATCCAGCTACTTGCATTGCTTCTGCTGTACTTTTTTTTTTATTAATCTCATTCATTTTACTACCACTATTCGTCACATTTACTCCCAAATATTTATAAAAATAGTAAGCTGCTTTTCTTCGTTCAACATTATTAGGATTCACGACCTCATATCTCAGTAGCCTTTTACCGTGGCAACTTTATATACACATATATACAGTACAGTATATGTATATATATATATATATATATATATATATATATATATATATATATATATATATATATATATATATATATATATATATATAATATATATATATATATGTGTATGTGTGTGTGTGTGTGTGTGTGTGTGTGTGTCTATGTATACATATGTATATGTGTGTGTTTGCGTTAGTGTCTTTGTCACTTATGCACGCATAATTTTCTTTTATGCACAACAGTTTTTTTTTTTTTTTTTTACTCTTTAGCAGGCATACGATTCCCCTTTTATAGACTGTATATTTTGAAAAAGTATTGCTCTCTTATAAAAAAATATATATATATTATTCGAATTTTACCTCGGCTGTATTTTTTTAATATTGAAATTTACATGTACATATATTTGCTCTTATGATGCATCGACCAACATTTTTTCGAATGTTTATCCATCTGTTGTTATACAGCAAATACATATGCAGATGTGTGTATGCATGTGTTTATACGTGTTTAAAATTGTTTTAGCATAAAATTCTACCGTTTGCAAAACTTCCCCATCATCATTTGGCTGTGGAAATCGCAATTGCCAAACTGCAAGATTTTATTATCCAGAAACATAGACCCTTTTGTCTTTTCTTTTTTTGGAAAATGGCATTAAAGGCAATTATAATTCTCTATTTTCGTTAAATCGATTTTCCTTTGCCTTTTCGGATGAAAGGGGAATTTATATATATATATATATATATATATTTTAGCCGAGAGGATTACGAATTAGCATTTTCATATTTCGATAGCCGCCAATATCTAAAAAGACCTAATCGGATTTCAATTAAGGGCGATGCATTTTGACCGTTAATAGTTATTGAAACGGCTCATTCCTACGGTTAATTTTGGGAAAATGGACAAAAAAAAAAATTATTACAACCCGGCGCTTCTTAATGACCACCGACCGTGCGTCGCCAAAACGCAGAATCGGCCGTAAAATATAGATCCTTGGGCAGGGGAACGGGGGTGGGGGCGTGGGAAGTTTTTAATTCCGACAGTAAAAACTGAATCAGGAAGATCCATGAATATATGAATACTAAGATGTCCTCCAGTAGAGAAGCAATTAGGTCATACCAATAATAGCCAGGAACCGCATACAAAGCCACCAAATGGGAAGGAAGAGAATTGTGGGAAAGGGGGGCGGGTGGGGGGGGGAGTGGAGAAGGATGGGGGTTGGGGCAGAGGGATGGTTGGTTCTAGTGCTCGATTTCAATTACAATTGGCAAATGGAAATAAAGCCCCACCCCATTTCTGTCCCTAAAAATCAGGAATGCTGGGCTGGTGGGTATGAAGTTTTATTTGCATAAGTGGCGATATATTCACAATGGTTCAGCGATTTGAATAGAAATTACAGCCGAAATAAATATTTCCCATTTTGATGAAATAACTGATGGAAATATGTTCGTCCTTTGTGTGCTCGTGGATACAAGAAATACCGGGGTAGAATTCAATCTTGCTGAGTTCTGTAAAAGCGGAGGAATGGCGTTATAAATAAGATATTTTTACGATGACAAAATAGGTGTCTGGGCTCACATAATCTTAGTTTACACTAAATAATTTCATTCATAACGTTTTACTTGTATCAGAATCATTTAGAGAATTACCTGAAATTGTACCTAATAACATTTCCAACATTTGACATTTAGCTTTCATAAAGAATACGACACGTTCTTGGGAATATTGTTCTTATGTTTCCGAGGTTGAGCAAAAGACAGATTCATCCAGTTAAAAATAGTGTGCTCATAAACTCAGTATACAAAAGAAGATTTTTTTTTTAGGAATAGGAATATTGTTCCTAATCCTCAGAAATAAAAAAAAAAATGGTCTTCCTCTCTAGATTCCCAAAAGACAGATTTATACAATGAAAAATATTATGTTCATAATTTCCATATTACCAAATAGAGACTTTTTAGGAATGGAATATTGTTCCTAACACTTAGGAATAAAAAAATTCTTCCTCTCTAGATTCCCAAGAGACAGATTTATGCAATGAAAGACATTATCTTCATAATTTCTACATTACAAAAGAGAGCCTTTTTAGGAATAGGAACACTGTTCCTAACCCTTAGGAATAAAAAAAACGGTCTTCTTCTCTAGATTCCCAACAGACAGATTTATGCAATGAAAAATATTATGTTCATAATTTCTGTATTACAAAAGAGAGACTTTTTAGGAATGGGAATACTGTTCCTAACCATTAGGAATAAAAAAAAGGTCTTCCACTCTAGATTCCCAAAAAAACAGTTATGCAATGAAAAATATTGTG
>NC_089783.1:45839124-45849124 GCF_040412425.1 Macrobrachium rosenbergii | reverse complement strand
TTGCATTTTTATCTTCCTATAAAAAGGATACTGCATGTGAACTTATTTCATATTTGCGACATTATTATAACTATATATAAATCACTACAGCCATTTCAGTGTCATTTCCTTACATGTTTCTAAACTGATGAACCTATTGATCGTGTCGTATATAATTGAAAATGCCGAAAATAACAGATTATTTTTATCAAGACCCGTTAAAACAAATCCTGTTTTAAGAGCAATTTCTGCCTAGATCCCTGTTCCTTGATGCCTACTGATCCTTAAGCTTATCGCCACTTTCTCCTTTTGCTGTTTTCCATAATCCTTTCGTTCTTTTCAGAAGGCTGCCCATACCGTTGACTTCAAGTTGAAAAATATTTATTATAGCAATGATCTTAGGAAACACTGTGTTCATTATTCTTAAAACTGTTATTA
Organism: Macrobrachium rosenbergii; assembly: GCF_040412425.1. Lineage (NCBI taxonomy): Eukaryota > Metazoa > Arthropoda > Malacostraca > Decapoda > Palaemonidae > Macrobrachium > Macrobrachium rosenbergii. Next base: position 45,848,707 of record NC_089783.1, on the reverse strand, counting down.
ATAAGTTTTACCTAACTGCAGAAACTTACGAGAAAGTGACCACAATGCATATGTCGACATGATAATTGACCACAGGATTATTTCGACTTTTCTTTGAGGGATAACTGGAAATTATTACGACTTCCAGAAAGGGTTGAATGGAATCTTATCTGTTTATGTCTTCTCGGGAAAAAATGATAGCCAAGAAAAATATGCGGAATATTAACCTCTCTCTCTCTCTCTCTCTCTCTCTCTCTCTCTCAAATAGATAAATAAATAATAGATCAATAAATAATAGATATTAAACAAATATAATTTAAGAAAGGAATGAAACAAAACATACTTCCATTTAATGGGTAAAAAACCACAATAATGATAGACTGTATTGTTCCAAATACAGTTTTATCCTTTTTTGTATTTTGGAAAAATACAGTCTATCATTTACACTATTATGGCTTTTTACTCATTATTTCCGATCACAATATAGTGATGCACCACAGATACTTCCATTTATCGTAACATGGAAAGGTAATTGCTTGGGTAATTGAAGATCCAGAATATAAAATCATAATGTAATTTCCAAGTAGTTTTTGTGTTTAGGGAAAGGATTCGTCTTGTTGTGATGGCCTCTCTTGATGGTTAAAGAAGTAAAACATCGTTAACTATGTAAAATGATTTACGTCCAAGAGAACTAATATAGACTGTAATGAAAATAAAGAAATGGAGAAAAAAATCAAGTCATAATATTGAAGCAAGAGACCAAAATAAATAAAGAAATTATAACTGAAATGAGCTGAAAACAATTATTGGAGCATATCGTTCAGTAATAGAATGTTGCTTGATACAGTGTAAAATTACCACGCCCATTTTAATGGGTTCTTTCATAAATGCATGTGAAGCATGATCAAATTGTCTGTAAACACAAAAATGATTGAGCATTCAGCACACTTTGATTATATTCTTGTTATTGCTTACGCGGTCTCGAAATTATGTTTGCGTGGCGTAGCAAAAAAAGAAACCAAAGCAAAAAAGTGTAGAGAGAGAGAGAGAGCTGACGAGATGAACACCTCGAGGAAAAGAGGTTGTTTTGCAGCACAGCCAAACAAAAGAGACTTCAAAAGAAAACAGGCGCTTGAGATCAGAAAAATGAATCTCAATTACACCGCAATGTTTACTGAGGTTATCGACGACGAAGCCCAGGATAATTAAAGTGCGTTATTTGCTCAATTATGCGCAGTTACTTTTTTTTTCAGCGAATGGGTATTTATAGCTGTTGCCAACAGTATCAATACCGAGTCCATTACAAAACGGCGCGATGAAGAATTGAGAATCGACGTGGAATGAATTTTTTCTTTAGAAATAGGAGTCATCATATAGATTCTCGTTGCTTTTCATGAGGTGAATTTTAAATTCCATGCTCTCCAGGACTAAAATAAGTTAGTTTCTAATATGTTTCAATAATGAAAGGCTCATCTACAACTAGATCTTGACTGCATGGCTTCAGAATATGGGTCATGTAAACAGGACACAGAATAACTTTACAATTATACCTTTTAGGTTAGAGATTGAATATTATTTACAATCCTGAATCCACCTCGTGTGATGAATGATAAGGAACTAGATAAATAAATTACCAGCTGATGATGAAGTTCCCACATGATACGGCACAGAGAGAGGAATGTAACAGATCATATGTTGAATAAAAAAATAAAAAATAAAAAGAGAAACGATGTTAACATAAGTAACTCGTAATGAGATACCCAGCCTCTTTACGCGATTAACACCCAACCAATTAGTGAGCCGCGTTCGACTTCGAGGATAAAGAAAGCTATAAAAAAAAAAGGAAGGGTTAACTATTAATACGACAGACGGTTCTCACCCAATTAATTACCGTTTCAAAGGGATCTGCTGACAATTCCATTTTTGAGGGACCTGCCCTCCGCTGGTATTGTGTCCGGAAAACGTTCTGAAAGAAAACCACCCCGAAAAAAAAACGAAAAAACAAGAAAAGCCATCAAAGAGGTGAATGTATTCAACCTCACAGGTAGTCTAGTAAAAACCGCGTCGTAATAAAGAGTTGAGGATTAACATCTATTGACCGAGTAGAAACAGAGAATATTTTCTGTAATTGACTGAGAACTTGAAAGGGATAAGATCAAATTAATTTTGATAGACCGAACGAAACAATACCACCGGTAAAAAACCTCTTTATTGAAAGACATTAAAGATTAGCTAGACAAAAAAAAACTTACAAAGGAAGATAATGAATGCTTGTTTTTTTTTTCTCCTCTTGTTAAGAAGAGCTTAAAAGTTTCTTTGTAAACGCTGAACAAAGCTAAAAGGTTTATAGAGTGATCGCATTAGTTTTATCCTCTGTGAAACAAGCACTCCAGCGATGGACCACGAGCTAACGAATGTAAACAAATACACACAGACATACACACACACACACACAGACATACACACACACACACACACACACACACACTTAATACTAAGCAAGTCATGGTTACCCTTTAATAAAAAAGGGTGGGTAGAGGACTTATCAAAAGTAAAATCTCTTAGTGTATTTTAGAAAATAATAATACATAACAGAGAGAGAGAGAGAGAGAGATATCCTTTTTATCGGAAAGACCTCGCAGCCATCCCAAAGTCCTACAAACTATTCGTGTTTCTCGTAACTTTGGGGACGTAACAGAAACACGGCGATGAGTCAAAAAAAGAAGAAGAAGAAGAAGAAATAAGAGAATGGAAATAGAAACAAGTCCAAACGCAAGAAAGTAACACCACGGCTCAGGACAGGAAGATAGACACGTTGCTTAATTAGTTGTAAGAAGATCCTGGAGGCAAAATTTAAGGAGGCGTGAGTTGAAGTGCCTTGGGCACGGGATGGTCACACGATGGAGGAGGAGGAGGAGGAGGAGGAGGAGGAGGGATGGAGGAGGGTAGTTCTAGGGAGATGGGTGGGAGGGGGGGGAAGAGGAAAGGTTGATTACGAATGGAAAAGGAGGGGACGAAAATCTCTGAAAAATTTAAAAAAATAATATAAAAAAATATAGGAAGTTTACTTTTATGAAGAAAATAATGGTGACAACTTTTAGGAAAGTGTAGTAATATGAAAAATTAAGGGAGAAGGAGGAGGAGAATGGTAGGGGGGGGGGATGGGGGGGAGGGATAGGGAAGGTCGGTTACGAATGGAAAAGGAGGGAACGAAAAACTAGCAAAAATATGAACAAAATAAGAAATTAAGCTTAGTTTTCTGAAGGAAATTATGATAACTTTTAACAAAAAATAGTATTATAAAACAAAAAAATTAAGGGACCTTAAATGTTCATAGCCGGGCCACGTATCCCCCCCCCACCCCCAACACAACACAACAGCAAAAAGAAAAGATAAATAATCAAATAATTGGTACTTTCCTCTAGCAGATCTTGAAAGCGTAACAAAAAGAAAACAAAAGCATAACAATGAAGCAAAATAAAGAAAATGGAGAGTACGGAGTAGCGTGGAGTTGTGTGGGTATGAACAAGTGTCTGGAGTGCCTGTTTATTGAAGAAGCTTCCCAAAACTGCTCGCCTAAGTTTGCTGAAGGGTGGGTTAGGGGCCTGTTTCACTCGTCCTCCAAGAGGGGAGTTGTACGTAACTTCTTCCTGTACGCGTCTCACAATCTCGGACTCATTTGCATGTCGCTGCTGCAGTTTCCCTTCCCGGAATTCTCTTTGTTTTTCGTATTTGAATTCCTGCGGAAATGACTATGTACACACACATTATATATATATATATATATATATATATATATATATATATATATATATATATATATATATATATATATATATATATATATTTTCATATATATTTATATATTTATTATTTTTGATAAAGTATCTTCAAAAAACTTTTGTAAGAGCTAACATAAATAGTAATAAATTGTATATCATCGAAAATGTTTATCAAAGTTTTAGTTTTACAGCTCAAAATCAATTTAGTTTTCTTTTTACACAGCTCACAAACAAATATATATATATATATATATATATATATATATATATATATATATATATATATATATATATATATATATATATATATATATATATATATATAAGTATAGTATATGTACATATTATAATATACAAGTATAGTATATACACAAAAATGAGATATGAGATATAAGTTTTGATTTTGGACAGTAGAAAACTACAATAGACATTTCAGATGATAATTAGTTTATTGTTATGTATGCTACCTGTTGCAAAAGTTTTTTTTATGATTCTTTATTTTACTAATAAATTTAGCAATATATTTCTTTGATTAAAAGTGGATCGTTCTACTTTAGCGTAATAACTTCAAGGAGCAAACCAATTGAAATGAGACGTCGAAATTACAACCTGCATAATTTGTTGTGGAAAAGTATTCGTTCAAAGTGAAGTTACAGATAAATCTAATTTTTAAACGAGTCAAAATTACGTTAAGTTGATTTTATTTTTGATATATTCCTTCGCTGGTCCGCTGGTATAGTGGTTAGTGTCGTGGAATGCCACTCAGATATCGCGGATTCGCGTCTCCCCCAGGGCGATAAAAAATCGCTGCCTCTGTATCATGATCAGTTACTGCTGTAGTGTGGGGTCTGCAGTGGGAGGTTGAAACCCACATTCTTTGGAAGCTTGAATTTTAAGTCAGTGGCCCCTTTGGTGTGCTTGTTCCATGTGAATAGGTGTTATCTACTGAAATAATAATAATAATAATAATAATAATAATAATAATAATAATAATAATAATATAGTACTGATTGGAAAACCTGCATTGCCGCTGCGCTTTTAGTTTTCTGTAAAAGAAAACTATTGTGCCGGCTTTGCCTGGCCGTCCGCACTTTTTCTGTCCGCACTTTTTTTCTGTCCGCACTTTGTCTGTCCGCCCTCAGATCTTAAAAAAATTGCTTCGGCTAGAGGGCTGCAAATTGGTATGGTGATCATCCACCCTCCAATTATCAAACATATAAATTGCTGCCCTCTATCCTCAGTAGTTTCTATTTTATTTAAGGCTAAATCTAGCCATGATCGTGCGTCTGGCAGCGATATAGGACACGCCACCACCGGGCCGTGGTTAAAGTCCCAGGGGCCGCGGCTCATAAAACATTATACCGAGACCACCGAAAGATATATCTGTTTTCAATGGCCTTGATTATACGCTGTACAGAAAACTCGAATTTTTAACTTGTTTTATATTTTTGTTAGTGGACCTATGTTCTCAAAATACATTTTTTCTCTCTCTCTCTCTCTCTCTCTCTCTCTCGCTAGAGTGAAATATAATACTTATGTAAATCCTGTGGCCATTAAGGTAGAGATTGGTCGGATTTCTTCGTAGCTTTTTTGTGTGAACCCTACATGAAATATTGTTCAAGGAGAAAAATATCGTCTCGGCAAAAAGATACTTAATGTTTCTTGGAGAAAGTAGACAGATGAATGGATCAGAGAGAGAGAGAGAGAGAGAGAGAGAGAGAAGAGAGAGAGAGACTGAGAGATTTGAACTGAACGATATATTATGGTGGCTGAGGTGATTTGACAACACACAAACGTATATATATAGATATATATATATATATATATATATATATATATATATATATATATATATATATATATATATATATATATATATATATATATATATATATATAGATATATATAGATAGAGATAGAGAGAGAGATAGATATACGGAGAGAGAGAGAGAGAGAGAGAGAGAGATTTTGAACTGAACTTTTGTGGTGATCGAGGTGTTTCAACAACACAAACAGAGAGAGAGAGAGAGAGAGAGAGAGAGAGAGATTTTGAACTGAACTTTTGTGGTGATCGAGGTGTTTCAACAACACACAAACACCGAGAGAGAGAGAGAGAGAGAGAGAGAGAGAGAGAGAGAGAGAGAGACTTTCAACCGAACTTTTGTGGTGAGTGAGGTGTTTTTACGACATCCAGATGCGTTTAAAACGTCGAGATCGCACCCTTTGAAGCGCTCATCAAGGTATCCGTCATCTTTTCACTTTCGCTTTCGAGAATTCATCGAGAGCGATGTTTCAAAATAGTGAGGATAGCTTCGCTTGTATTAGAGAATAATTACTGCTCGTCTCTTTGTTTACACTGAATCGATGAGACTTCTGTGTGACGAATTGAGGTGGCTGAGGCTGCGGAAGTTCTCTGCACAGAGGTCTCTCTCTCGTCATTCAGGAGATAAATGTAGAATGTTGTAAGACTTGGCTAGGCTCTCTCTCCTTTCACACGTACCATGAGAAACGGCCCAATGTTAAAAGCAATTAGTGTTTTGTGTATACTATTACGCAAGAAATGTTTCTGTGTGCGATTATATATATTAACTAGATTGAATCGGTTTTCAGTGCGTAATCTCTGCAACGATTTGTACTGCATCATTCGAATTATTTCCGACTTCCATATCATTTCACAGAATAATTTACAATTATCATACAACAAACAGTAATCAACGAACGAGAGAAGATGAAATCGGGGCATTTAGGTGAAAGTACATTATGAAAGTTTGACTCCTCCAAAAAGTCAACACGCCCCCAAGGGCTTTGTGTAAACTCGTCACGGCTCCATTGCCTGGGGGCAAACAATCAATTAACCAATCACAATTCAGCTTTCAGCTTTTGCCTCAGTAATCGCCTTTTTGATTGGCGCAGCAAGACGGGAAAGGCGAGCGATGCATTTGAACGTCATTAGTGGAAGTGGCCGGAATGAGGAAGCGCTAAACAGTGAAGATGAGATAATGCCAGAATTCGAATGATGGGAGAGACGGAGGAGGAGGAAGAGGAGGAGGAAGACAAAAGAATCGGAGGACGGAGGAAGGGCGATGGAAATAGATGTAGGGAAAACAGGGGATAGGAGCAAACAACAGACAATAAAAGGGGAAGAAAGGAAGCAGGGAGAAATAATTGGGAAGGGACGAATGATGAAATGCAATCAAATGCGACGGATAACTACCGTGAGCGAATGAAAGCAAATAAACACTGAGAGAGAGAGAGAGAGAGAGAGAGAGAGAGAGAGAGAGGATGCGAAGCGATAATGAACTGTTTAATGGATCTATTATAGCTGATAATTGTACATGATTGTACAATTAACCGTATGCGTCGGATTTTATTCCAAGGGTTTTCCTAATTCCCCTAGAGATGTGATGCCGAGGGCGAGTGAACCAAAGCTTGGGATAGCAAAGAGACGTTTGTGTTATCGGTGTCAGATTTTATTCACTTTTGGATAACAAGGGGCCAGTAGTCCATGATAACAAATGACTGATATTATTGGATAACAACTACTTTTATTCTAAGCTAATCAGAGACTGTCATCAGTTACACGTGGAGTCAGATACCCCCATAATTATTGTCTGACCTCAAAATCTATATACTGAAACACTTATATGCTCTGTTTAATCTTTGGTCTGACATTTCCCAATCCTCTTAAATCTTCCTCTGTGGTAATTTCATCTCTTGCCATATCATTCCCAGTTATTAATACTAATATGAGGACAGTATAACGTATATGCTAACATTATGAAAGAACATTTTAGAAAAAAACATTTGTATGGAGAATCAACATTCAGATTTTTTTTTCATTTGTCTTCAAGCACTTTCATGCATGCACACACACACACACACACACACACACACACACATACATATATATATATATATATATATATATATATATATATATATATATATATATATATATATATATATATATATATATTTATAAAGCTTGAGTGGATTGTGATAACCATTTACATGAAAACTAAATTTCATATATACTAAAGTTTGAAAACGAAGAGAAACTTTGATGTATATAGTAGTCATTATTGCTAAACGGGTAGACAGACGTGCATATTCATCAGGAGTCGAACATACTTTTTAGGTAATCTTCAGTTCTAAGGGTAAATATAAAAAAAAAAAAAACACACACAAATAAACTGTGAAATTTCTTCCTCGTGCAACTGCGGGAGAAGAAAAGCAGTGCAGTTTTTTCTCTTTTGTACTGAATACGTTTCCACAGATTGCTTTTGAATAATGATAGTTACCTGACCCAAACGAAAACTGACAGCAACGTTCTGAGGCAAGAAAAACAGCAAATGGGAATAATTAACAACTAATAGATTTCTGTTAATTTGTAAATGATAACATTCCTTCGCCAGAAATCTATCATTGTTGAAACTCTCCAACTTCATCGTACGTTTATGCATTCATTCGTTCACGCATACATCTATGCATCGCGGTAAAATATTAACTAAAATATCGTTCATAATAATTGTAAGAGTAAATGTTTATTGCATCATGACTGAACACAGCGGTAACGTTGGCTAAAACCACCTGATTCCACTATATGCACAATGAAACACAAATATTGCTTTACGTACAACAACAAATCGCACTGCAGTCATAATGCTCGAGCAAGGAAATACCATGAGATGAAGATAACAAATCGTACTTGAGTCACGTGCTTGAGCAAGGGAATATTATGAGATGAAGGAAGAAATGTTAACATTCGACTTCAAAGATCGTTCATAAGGGCTGGAGAGGAAAGCCTCCGGGAATGTAATGGAGAAACAAGAGGCAGAAGCAAACCTCTTCCATAATGGGTAGGACTCCCAAAAGGCTCTCAGACCAGAACGAGAAGAAAGAAGCCAAAGCTTCAGACAGAAAAAGGAACAAAAACGAAAAACAAAAAATGCGAGGGATTCTCTTCCGTGAAGGGAAAGTATGCTGTGCGGTTCAGCATCTTTCTGCTCACTAATGAATAGGTGGATTTCCTGCCGGAGTGCTGTCTCTATTCTTCCCTTCCGGTGTCTTACCCGTTGCTGTTTTGAAAAGACTTGTACGGTACGTAGTGGTCTCTTTTCTGTTCCAAAGGGGCACTTCGTGATGTTTGTCTTTATCTATTTTTTCTCTTTTCTGCACTGACGAATTTTTGTGTTCTATAGTCGATTCTTTGTCCCCAAGCTTACTATTAAAGAATATTGCATTACTGGTTTCTTAAGGAAAAAAAAAAGTATATCTTAGTTTAACCAGACCACTGAGCTGATTAACAGCTCTCCTAGGACTGGCCCGAAGGATTAGATTTATTTCACGTGGCTAAGAACCAACTGGTTACCTTGCAACGGGACCTACAGCTCATTGTGGGATCCGAACCACATTATGACGAGAAATGAATTCCTATCGCCAGAAACAAATTCCTCTAATTCTTCATTGGCCGGTCGGAGAGTCGAACGCTGGGCCAAGAGCGTGCTAGCCGAGAGCTCTACCCACCCCTCCAATGAAGAACTGGTTTCTTAAGGGGTGCATAACATCCGCAATTATGTAAATTGTTTTGCATTCAGAGCATGCACCTGTGATGTCATTCCATTACACTAATTAAAACCACTCATTAAAAAATACTTAAACCTGATGTACTTCTTTCGCATCCAGGTCTTCTGCAGCTTTCTTTGCAGAGGGCATTTGTACAACCGTGAGCACGGAGGACCTTCCAAACAAACAAACTAAACAATCTAAAAAATTGGGGGGCCGTTCTTTGTCCTGCCCTTCTTCCTCGTCCTATCATAGAA
>NC_089783.1:45829124-45834124 GCF_040412425.1 Macrobrachium rosenbergii | reverse complement strand
TGTTATTACACAAAGTGATATGTTTATCCTGAGCTTACAGGATTGAAATTTGTTTTTGCATTTTAAAATTGATCGAATATTTGATTATTTGATTAATATTTTTTGACGCTTAAAGGCAAGAAATGCTATGCAGAAGAACTGTAACTACACAAAACGATATGTTTTTCCTGCATTGACAGGATTCAAATTTGATTTTGCATTTTATAACTGATGAAAATATATGATTATTTGATTAAGTCATTAATATATTTGTTTATCAATATGAATATTATTTAACAATTATTATCAAATCACGAAGAATAGCTCCCTTTTATATTTGCAGTACTCTAGTTTATTCTTATATTTGATTATTTCTTTACTTATATACCGCAGAGACGCCGAGACAAAGTATTTGAAAGGAATATGAGAGAGAAGAGAGAGAGAGAGAGAGAGAGAGAGAGAGAGAGAGAGAGAGAGAGAGAGAGTTCTTTTTTATACTTACACTATTCAAGTTTGTTCCTATATTTGTTTATTTATATTCAAGTTTATTCCTCTGTTTGTTTATTTATTTACTTATTTACCAAACAAACGTCGAGACAAACAGAGATTTTGAAGGAAGATGAGAGAGAGAGAGAGAGAGAGAGAGAGAGAGAGAGAATTGTTCTCTTGTATACTTACAGTAATCAAGTTTATTTGTTTATATATGTTTAATAGTTTATTTATATACCCCAGAGACGCCGAGAGCAAACAAAGAATTTATAAAAGGAATATGAGAGAGAGAGAGAGAGAGAGAGAGAGAGAGAGAGAGAGAGAGAGAGAGAGAGAGAGAGGAAATAGTTTTCTTTTATGCTTGCAGTGTTCTAGTTTATTCTTATATCTGTTTATTTATCCCAGAGACTCCAAAACAAAGAAAGAATTTGAGAGAGAGAGAGAGAGAGAGAGAGAGAGAGAGAGAGTCTGGCTAAATTCTTTGTGAAACAGACAACAATATATCCCGAGCCTTATCATTCGACAAAAGATGAGGAAGGAGACGAACGAGAAAAGGAACTTTGGCAACTTTTAGAGGGACAAGTTTGGAGATTCTTTTTGCGATTGAATTGTAGTTTTCTAAAAAGAAAAAAACAAACAAAAAGACAGGCAGAGAGAGAGAGAGAGAGAGAGAGAGAAGAAGAAGAAGCGTGATTTGGGTACTTGGAAGAAAGAAGACTGGCTGGTTGGAGAGAGAGAGAGAGAGAGAGAGAGAGAGAGAGAGAGAGAGAGAGAGAGAGAGAATACTGGCTAGCTGGAGAGAGAGAGAGAGAGAGAGAGAGTGATTTGGGATACTTGGAAGAAAGAATACTGGCTAGTTAGAGAGAGAGAGAGAGAGAAAGAGATTTAGGTACTTGAAAGAAAGAAGACTGGCTAGTTGGAGAGAGAGAGAGAGAGAGAGAGAGAGAGAGAGAGAGAGAGAGAGAGAGAGAGAGAGAGAGAGAGAGAGAAGCGTGATTTGGGTACTTGGAAGAAAGAAGACTGGATGACTGAGAGAGAGAGAGAGAGAGAGAGAGAGAGAGAGAGAGAGAGAGAGAGAGAGAGAGAGAGACTCATCTTCAAGCAATGTTCGGGTGCTTGCAGTAGAAAATTCAAAGAAGGGAAAAATAATAGAAAAAAAATCATTCATGTGCTTAAGTAGGTAGTTAGAGCGTTTGCTCATTTTATCAGGCATAACATATCAGTTATTATATTTCATTGTTCTGATCTATTTTTCCTTTTTATTTGTGCAGTTCGTAATACAGCTACGACCGTTGCTAATAATAATAATAATAATAATAATAATAATAATAATAATAATAATAATAATAATAATAATAATAATAATATTGACATTTCCGTTCACTTTCCGACTGTAAAGTATTTTTCCACAGAAACATTTTCATTAACTTGACTGATTTTTTTTTTTTTTAATGAGAGATGTCATTTGTTGTAGATGTATTCGCCATAATGAAACATAAAATCTGACGTAACAGACACAACATGGAATTGTAGAGAAAGAAGGTAAATAAATAAATCAATCAATCAATAAATGCAGGAACAGACAAATACATAAATAAACAGAAAGACCTCGCATTTAGATTACATTCAAAGGAAGAACATCATGGAAATTTCCCCTTCAGCTCGGGTACCTGGACGGGCGGCATCCAGGTCACTGTTTTACTAATGTAATACTTTGAGTTCCTCTTCTTGTGACAGCGCTGGGAAAAATATTTTATAGCCAACATGCGGACGAAGAGTACCTACCACCCCCTACACCTACCCACTACCCACCGGGACCACCGCCCCCCACAATCCCTACTACTTCCCAGACCATCCGCTATCCTGAAACTGAGGTCCTCTGGGAAGGGGTACCCTTTCCATTACTTTAATTACTTCTTTTATGTGTTTCTTAATTTTGAATATTTTTCAATCTTGTTTTTTTCTACGTTTGTACGATGGAGTTTCTCATATCGACGCGAGGAAGCCGATTAAAATGTTAGGTTTTTTGTCTTCTTATAAATATGGGATTAATTTTTTGTTTTTTTACTGCGCGTTACTATTAGTATTTTCTTCAATCGCACGTTGCTATAATTTTTTCCCCTCTAAGGATTAATCCGTTCCGTTAAAACTGTTGTAAAGTTTTGTATTTTTAGCTAATCGCACTTAGTACGAAGTGAGTTTATGTGTTTAATTTCATTCAATCATCTGCCCGGGGCATGCTTGATTAAGCTTGGTTAGACGGGCACCTTTATGACTATAAGTCGTTTTCGAGAAAGTTACCATAAACATAATGAATGGTGAAGAAATCCACAATGGTGTAAATGTAAATATATATTAGAAACATTTGTGTGAAAAACGAGAGCTTTCGGGATCCTGCTCGAGTCTCCTTCGAGCAGGTTCTCGAAAGCTCACGCTCTTAGTTTTCTGTAAAAGAAAACTATTGAGATAACTATTTGTCCGTCCGTCCGCACTTTTTCTGTACGCCCTCAGATCTTGAAAACTACTGAGGCTAGAGGGCTGCAAATTGGTACGTTGATCATCCACCCTCCAATCATCAAACATACCAAATTGCAGCCCATTAGTCTCAGTGGTTTTTTATTTTATTTAAGGTTTAAATTAGCCATGATCGTGCGTCTGGCACCACAATATGTGCCAACATCACAGGCCACCACCGGGCCGTGGCTGAAAGTTTCATAGGCCGCGGCTGAGAGTTTCATACAGCATAATACACTGTACAGAAATCTCGATTGCGCCGAAGAAACTTCGGCGCATATTTTTACTTGTTTATATATAATTCTAATATATATTTACGTTTGCACCATTGTGGATTTTTCCACAATTTTAGTGACTCGTTGCTATTATGAAGTTTTTATGAACATAATGACTTATTATGTTTTTTTCACCCGTTAGGAGACTGGATCAGAGGATGGCTGTCTTCTTGGTTCGCGCTCAATCTATTAGAAAGGAATTCGCTTGCTCCATATATATATATATATATATATATATATATATATATATATATATATATATATATATATATATATATATATATATATATATATATATATATATATATATATATAAGGATAACATTCTCCAAATCATTTCAGATATAGCTGTTGGCACTCAGTTAACCCTTGACTTTCCAGTTCTCTAATATGTTCGGATACGCTTCCGTGTGCTCGCGTATTTAAACACTTCTTCTTTCTTATGCATTATCATTCTATTCTCTCCTTCTTCTTTTAGCACGCTTTCCTTTGAACAAATTTGGCATTTATATCCTCCTGCTCTCAAGACACTCTCTTCTAAAGCCCAGCAAAAATTCCATCTCCACTTAGAACACTCTCATTCCTGAATTTATTCCTGTGCCTTCGCTATCATTTTTAGCGTCCGCGACCTGCTCCTCATTTCCTCTCTGCCACGTTCCTTACTCTCATTTCCTTCCCTTTCCAATCATTATTCCATTGCTCAGGGCTACTGCACTTGTCGAAAGCGTGGAACGGGGAAATGAGCCCATGTCGGCCTCCATTAATTCAGGAGGCTTTCGAGAATTTAATGGCAGATTCAGAATTTGTAGTGCCCGATGCAGGCTCTTGAACTCTTTATTTATTTGTGCATTTGTTTATCTGTTTTGTTTCTTAATTATTTTTTTTTTGTTATTCGTTTTACTTTTTTTGTTTTCGTTATTTGTTCGTTCATTCATTCATTCACTCATTTATTTATTACTTAATTTGTTTATTTATTTATTCCCTTATTCACTTATTCACTCATTTATTTATCAGTTTCATTATATAATTATTAATTTATCTGTTTATCCATTCATTCCTTCGCTCATTCACTCACATATTCGTTTATATATTTATTGTTAGCTCACTCATTTATTAATTAATTAATTTATTTATTTACCTATTCATTCGTTCATATATTCATTCAATTATAAGTCTATAGATTTAGAACTCAAACGAACACATTTATCCTTCCGAACTAAATATGTACAGACGGTTAGAGATTATCCACACACAATCACGAGTGGAACAGAAATAAATTTCTGACCCTCTTCGGGATCGAACCCAGGCCTTAGGTACAGTGGCACTTAGGTCCTGAAGTCGTTTTCATTTGGAAGACCTAGGTTCGATCCCGATGTGAAATTTATGTACAGGCTGTATACACAATTTTCTTAAGCTAAAATAGGAAATATAAATCATATTTCAAAATTATAAATTACAATTCCTTTAGTAGATCACACATTCCATTGAAAAGATGCAAACCGATGTGATTCAGAAATTTATCTACAGACTGTGTACACAGTTCAGTGCTTAAGCTAAATATATATATATATATATATATATATATATATATATATATATATATATATATATATATATATATATATATATATATATATATATATATATATATATATATATATATATATATATATATATATATATGTGCAGACTGTATACACAATTCATTTCTTAAGCTCAAATAGGAAATACATACATACATAC
>NC_089783.1:45801624-45816624 GCF_040412425.1 Macrobrachium rosenbergii | reverse complement strand
ATTAAGGAGTTTCTCTTAACACATGAGTAATTTCCACACTGCTTCATACACCTTCACTAAAGGCTCATCAGCAACACACTGCGCCACTCACCTTGCCTTGCTCGTAATCTCACGTCTCTAGATATTAAAACTCTTCCTTTGCCATATCTGTGTCTGGATGTATATCCTTTTAATCTATTGGGTCTCCCTCTTCCGCTTCCTCTTACACTTCTGAATTATGCACTTTCACCATCTTTTCATTGTCCATTTTTCCAAAATGGCTGAACTAAATTAATGTATATATATATATATATATATATATATATATATATATATATATATATATATATATATATATATATATATATATATATATATATATATATATATATATATATATATATATATATATATATATATATATATATTTCCTGCATCATCATATTCAGATTGACTTCTATTAAGGTTCGCTACATTCTTCTCTCTCTCTCTCTCTCTCTCTCTCTCTCTCTCTCTCTCTCTCTCTCTCTCTCTCTCTCTCTCTCTCTCTCTCTCTCTATTTTTAGATGCAGGAAGCAAAAGTATTTAATCTAATTTCACTCCCATACACTAATATAAAACAAGGGAAAGAGAGAAGAAAAAAAACAATATAAATTTTCACCAGAGACAAGTCTCAAAAGGATTAAAGGCAAAAGGACGAGAAAAATATCCCTTCAAAATTCTCTTGAGATTTTTCGTTCTTTCAAGGAAAGAAACATGGCCCTAAAGAAAGACAAGAGTCTGTTGGCGCTCCAGACAATAAAAATGGCATTGAGAGAGAGAGAGAGAGAGAGAGAGAGAGAGAGAGAGAGAGAGAGAGAGAGAGAGAGAGACGTGTATCTAATTTCATTCGAAAAACCGGAAAAGAGAAAGAAATTAGATAAAATATTCGACCGGAGATTTAAACTACGAGATCAAAGGGAGGAGATGTTAGGGTTAGGGAGCCGGAAGCTCTGGCTAAAGCCTCTTTGTACTATGGAAATATTCCCACTACTTATAGAGAGAGAGAGAGAGAGAGAGAGAGAGAGAGAGAGAGAGAGAGAGAGAGAGAGAGAGAGAGAGAGAGAGCTTAGATGTGATTGGTCGGAATGAGCTTTAGCGAGCATTAAGAAAAATTCAATCAGGGCAGCTTAAGACACTCCTTTTTTTCTTTTATTTCTTTCTTACCCACCAGAATTGCTCCCGGGGGAATAAGTTGCCAGTTAGGATTAAGGATGATGGATTTCCTTTTTTTTTCTTCTTCTTCATTCCTTTAACAGAAATGCCAATGCCACAATGATTATTTTTCTCACACGTTTCAATTCCTATTTTTTTCCTCTGGTGCTTTCACTGTGGATGTGCCAGTTCTCACAATGTTTTATTTTTATTCTACATGCACGTTCTATTTTAATGATAATTTTAATATATACGTCCTTTTCTACAGTGCAGGTTGGGATTAGGTTTATTACCCAGAATGTGTTATTTAACTGATGAATGAATAAAGCAATTAACAGTAATGCAACCTTTAATTAAATGTCCACTGCAAGTGACGATAAACCGGGGTTTGACTGATATCCCTCTCTTCTTTTCCAGTGATGGTGTGTTGGTGGCTGGCGTGGTCCCTCTTGGTGGGCTCAGTGAGGGCCTTCTGTCCTGCAGGATGTGACTGCGACGACGTCGGTCCTAGTGCCCGTTGTGTCGGGGTGGGAGTGAACATTGTGCCTATTCTCTTCAACCCAGGTCTGCGTCGCCTCAACCTGGCCCACAACTCCATCAACTCCATCGCCCAGGCCTTGGTGTTTTTCGACCAACTGGAAGAGTTGGACTTGTCCCACAACTTGTTGTCTTCCCTCGGAACGGGCAACTTTGATGTACAAGTAGGACTACGAGAGTTGCGACTGGGACACAACAATCTCCCTTCACTACTACCGGGATCCCTTAGTGGCCTTTCGTCCCTGACTCTACTGGACCTGAGTCACAATGTAATAAGTGATCTTCCTCCAGCCGTTCTTGTAGATGTTCCAAAGCTCAATGTGCTCCTCCTAGCTCACAATAAGCTCCACACTTTCTCTCGGCAGACATTTCGTGGCTGCATCAGTTTAGACGTCCTCGACCTGTGTGATAATTACTTCCGCTATGTGCCAACCTTAGCCCTGGAGGACCTCAGTTCCTTGAAGGCACTTCACCTGTGTCGCAACCGGTTAACACGCCTGGAATCTAATGCTTTCCACATTGCTACGCTAACCACACTCTCTTTGGAAACTAATAGCATTGACTTCATTGCGGATACCGCCTTCCATCGCCTACAGGGTCTGCTGAAACTCAACTTGAATGACAACCTACTGCGAGAAGTACCAACAGCGGCTTTGGCATCGTTGCTCAGGTTAGAGTCGCTTTACCTCAGCCGCAACAAAATAAAAAGTTTAGAGGACGGAGCCTTCAGAAGTCTGGGGCACCTGAAAACACTTGAAGTGTCTAGGTGCCCTTTGCTGGAGAATATACAGCAAAAAGCCCTTAGTCACTGTGTTAACCTCATTTCCTTGACGCTTTCCCATAATTCCTTGTTGCATCACTTACCGAAGGGACTTTTCACTTCCCTTCCAAAACTCAAAGCCCTGGACCTGAGGGCTAATGGACTGCAGGGGCTTCCAGCAACAGAAGTCCCATGGAGCTCACTCACGAGCTTAGACCTACGGGATAACCCATTGGTGTGCAACTGCTCACTGCAGTGGCTGGCAGCACTTCTCAGTTCATCCAATACTTCTGTTACAGCCCCTGATCTTCAGTGCTCATCTCCTGATAAATTACGAGGAGTCTACCTTTCAAGGTAAGTAATCTTAGCGTCTTCAGTTGTTCATTTCTTGCATTTTCATATTAATGAATGTGTTCCTGTTGTCCTTCACCAGCTTCTGTCATATCATCCCATTACATTTTATTGAATAGAAGAAAATTTATTTGAGGCTCCCCATTCGTTCATTCATTCAGAGAGAGAGAGAGAGAGAGAGAGAGAGAGAGAGAGAGAGAGAGAGAGAGAGAGAGAGAGAATGTGAAAACAGAATGCAGTGCATAGACAATATTTGAATTATTTGTTTTTATGCGTCAATCATCAATTATTTGAACAGCAGTTCCTGTTTCTTGTACAAGATGTCATAAGGCCTAAATCGTTTTGGGAATGTTTTTCTGCTTGTTCTTGCGTTCTGGACAAGCATTTTCCCGTCATATATCACTCCTTTAGTCAAAATGGTTAAAGGTCTGATAGGGGAACATATTTTTGGGATAAACCAATGTTCATACTGTGCGATCATTCTCCTGTGCTTAATGTTTCTTAGTTGTCTGCAATGTGGGCGGGATAGCATGATGATTTGCAGGTCGGGATTGCATGGTCGATTAGTTTATACGTACAGTTCCAGTAAAATCGACGAAAGTTAAAATATCATACGCCCCCCTTTCCTGCCTAGGATTGTGGTGCCTTCCCAAAAACGTTGATGCCGTAGGTCGGTGTTTCAAAACGATTTAGAGATTAAAAAAGAAACCATAGCCAGGTCTCGTCCGAGCCATTCCGAAATGTGAATGAGACCCACAAGTCTTTATGAGGACAGGCGAATTCGTATATAATCTGGCCATGTTGAGTGATGGTCTGTCAGAACTAAGGCTGTTTTTAACTTGTACACTACACTGTACTTTAGTTTAATTTAATGTTTGTTTGACTCATCGAAGGTGGAACTATTTATGGACTTCACATAAAAGCAGCTAGCTGATGGGCATGTAAATTTTGTAGAATATACAAAACATCAACAACATGAAATTTAAACATTAAAACAGTTTTAGAATGACCTGAAGGCCTTCATAAATTTATCCGCCATTTGAAATCTAATTTTTGATGCGTAGTGTTATCCTTGAAAATATAAAGTAATTGATATCGAAAAAAGTAATCTCTTTTATTGTTGAAGGTCAAATAGGATCAAGATTTTTCACGCATTCATGTAAATATTACTTCTTCTTCTTCTTCTTCTTCTTCTTCTTCTTCTTCTTCTTCTTCTTCTTCTTCTTCTTTCGACCTCATTAGTCCCTTCTTGTATTAGCAGGGTCAGGGTCGGCAGCTCAAGTCAACTTTCGATCTCAACATCTTCCTCCCCCATCCCCCTATACCCCTCCTCACCACATCCATCCATCTGATCCGCTGACTCCCCACACTCCTCCTCCCCCATCACTGGCATGTTCTTAGCTCTCTTGATTGGTTCCACCTCCTCTCTTCTTATTACATGACCACAGTATCTCAGTCGAGCTTCCCTAACCCTCTCCTTTACATTACATATACCACACATTCGACTTACATCTTGTCAGTGTCACTACTATCCTCTTTTTACGCAAAGTGATTTGGAACCAATCAAGAGAGCTAAGAACATGCCAGTGATGGGGGAGGAGGAGTGTGGGGCTTCAGCAGATCAGATGGATGGATGTGGTGAGGAGGGATATGGGTGAGGTGGGAAGGGGAGAGGAAGATGCAAGGAATAGAAATAGATGGAGAAAGTTGAATCAAGCGGCCGACCTTGCTAACAAGGTCGAGAGACGAAGAGCTTATGCAAATCGGCTGCTTTCTTTCATTCCCTATTCCTACTGGCAATTGTCTCATCTTTTAAGCTTTCATTGACCCTCATACTGTCATTATTGCTCGCATGTACTTACAACTTTCTCCTTCTGCTAAAACTTTCAAACCCTCGCACTGGGCTTTTGAAGTTTCTTTTCACCATCTACAATTAATACAGTGTCTTCTCCAATCATCAGATATTCTACACTCAATTCACAACCCATTTTGTTATTCAGCAATTTAAAATTTAGCATAATTATGGACACGACATAAAAAAAAGGCATAATCGTTTGACCAGTAACTTCCATGTCAACTGGAAAATAGCGTGAGGTAAAGTGATGAAAGCATGAACTTATATATATATATATATATATATATATATATATATATATATATATATATATATATATATATATATATATATATATATATATATATATATATATATATATATATATATATATATATATATATTAATTTATATATATCTAATATATATATATGACTTACTTATTATATGGTATATTAATTTATCTAATGACTGACTTACCATGTGCGTTCGTGCATATATATACACAGGCAAACACATGTTGCAACCACTCCCCTGAAAAAGCAGAGCAGAACAGAGCAGGTAGCAAGAAGAGGATTAGTCATGCAGTGCAAAGCAAACAGCAGAGCGGAAGTTGCTTCCCAGAGGGCGCACGAAACAAAGGAGGTAAACATGAAAGTACCAAAATGCGCAGATGAAAGGATTCTAATGGATTAAACACAAGGGAAGGGTAAAACGGCAAATTCGGTTAAAAATAAAACGCCCAAGACAATCTTTGCCTTTGTAGGATTAAATGGACGGAGCCCGCTAGGAGGAGGAGGAGGAGGAGGAGCAGGAACAGCGCCCTCCCTCCAAAAACAAAGAGATCTACATTTAAAGAGACTCTACGACTACTTCGTAGGAGAGGAGGAGGAGGAGGAGGAGGAGCAGGCCGTTGGCGGAGAAGTCCCGAATGAAATATTCAGGCGAATGGGGGAGGCAGAGGAGCAGTTAAGACCAGATGGGATGAGGGAGAAGAGTTGGGCAAAAAGTGCCAAGTCAACTTCCAAGTCGTGGGATATAAAAAAGGGGTTTTATTCCTTTTAGGAGAGAAGAAGATCGTCATCGTCACGATGTACTGACAGAATGTTTGATGACTGTGTAGTGCACGTGTCCAGTTTCCTCTTCTCGCTTTCTTAACCTTGGTTGTTTGGTCATTATGCCCTACAGGGCATTGTTGCGGTAGTTGCAAGTGACTTTTCTTGTACCCAAGTGCGGTTTTTTTATCAGTATATCAGGTGAAGCACATTTTTGCTTAACCGCATGCACGTGCGCATACTCTTACACACACACACACACAAACACAAACACAAACACACACAGACACAGAAACACACATATACAGTATATATATATATATATATATATATATATATATATATATATATATATATATATATGTATGTATGAATATATGTATATATGTGTGTGTGGTGTCTGTGTGTACTTGTGTGTCAGTGCGTAGTAATATTGTCCGTAAATATTCAAATGACTTTTTAATGCCCTTAAATATTAAGCTGGAAATCTCCTATATTCAAATCACTTCACTTTGGCTGTTAAGTGCATTTGACCCAACCAGGACTCGAAATGATGCATTTTGTTATGCTCAGAGGTTACCTGGATTTATCGACTAAGCCATCAAGACGGATATAGGTTGGATTCGACTTTGCTCTATATACTCTTGTCGAATTCTGGGGTCTTTCCTTAACGTCGAAATCAACTCATCTTCCCCATGATAGATAGAGCAGTTGGAGCTCCCAGTCCCCCTCCAGCAAACGGGAATAAAGATTAATAGAGAAAAGTGTCGCTTCTGACAGTGCCTGAAATGGAGACGCAGTCAGATTGTCAAGTTTTATAGAGCAGGTCGCGTCGCGCGAAAGATTGTAACAGGATTTAGCTGCTCCGAATTGTGTGAAGTTTGTCAGTGTTAATGGATTTAATGTAATGCCCGAAAAATTCCTTTCTTATATGAAGTTGCTGGATTCACTTTCAGAGAAATATTGATTGATTTTTTCTGGTAAAAAAAGAAAGAGAAAGAGATAGAAGGTATAGAGAGACAGACAGAAGACAGACAGAAATATGAATTTAATGTAATGACGAAAAATTCCTGTTAGATATTGTTGCTGGATTCACTTTCAGAGAAGTGTGGATTAATTTTCTTCTAGTAAAAAAGAAAGAGAAAGAGATAGAATGGCATAGAAAAAGACAGAAACAGAAATATGTGTAAAAATACCAAATCTGCCTCTGACACGAAAGGCGTGATACATATTTTTTCCATTATTATTAATTCGTTCTGAGGAGAGTGCAAAGGAAAAGGAACCTCCAATCTCTCATTTTATCAGGGGCGATGCAATCGATCAAGTCATTGTTTACATTTCGTTAAATAAAGTGCCGTATATTTTTGTCGAGTCTCATGTTTCACTATTTTCATGAAAGGATGCCATTTTGTGGAGATGCTTTTGTCCTCTAAATTTATTCCTCGAAAAATTTTTAAAAATTCGTATTAATTGAAGCATCAATCTTTCCCAGTTCTCACTAACTACAGCAACAATCCGTCTTTTACTGTGTTCAACGTTAAATTCTTTAGAGGGATTTTGAGATGTCAAAGCATCAGGAAAAGAAATAATTGTACTGGAGATATAGTAACTATGCCTTCCACTACATTAAAAAAAACACTTCTAAGAGAAAGACTGTAACTGTTTGTGGAAAGAATATCAACATGGCTGCTATAATGGGACAGACTCATGAATCCTGTTAGAATGAAACGCTCTTTGTAGGGTGTGTTAATTAATTGAAAGAGAGTCATTTTGTCTAGTACTTTCTGGCCTCACAAATCGATAAGGCACCGAGATTAATATGTAGCTACCACAGGCGAACAGCTTTCCATATGAAGATGATAATGAAGGCACAGAATAAGGTACTGAACCCACAGGTAGGAAATTCCAACTTCAATATATCATAACCACTCTTTCCTTGTTTCTTGATTAATTTTCTTATTTTTCTTACAAAACCATTCAGATAGTTCTATTGATACTTGTACTCTACAACTTAAAGAGAATTTAAAAGTCATTATTTTGGCCAAAGCAGATTTTGTGCAAGTATATGAACATTTCAAAATGGACGTTAATGTAAACGAGGGTCGAGATGGCTTCTCCCAGCCATATGAATATTAGGTACAGCCATTAACTCGGACCTAGGCAACACCTGTGTTATACATAATTGTACGGTGGCCAGTGGGTAGAGAGGCAGTTCCGGACTGGATGGCAGCAGATTTAAACTGGAGGTTAATATTCGTTGACTGTAGCTGTTGCGTACAAACAAATAGAAAGATATTATTATTATTATTATTATTATTATTATTATTATTATTATTATTATTAATGTTTCAGCATCCTTTAGCTTGTTTAGTCTTTCCTATTCTTCTTAAGAAGAATAGAGAAGACTCTTGACAACCTAAACTTCATTTGTTTATAACGACACTGCTGTAAAAGAGGGACTCTTTTCATATTATTATTATTATTATTATTATTATTATTATTATTATTATTATTATTATTATTATTATTATTATTATTATTATTAACTCAAAATTGAGAAACATTTCCATCAAAATGAGTGTATCTTTCCATTTTCAAATTGTTAACCTAGTACAGTTCTCCCATTTTCATAAAACATATGATAAATAGACGAAAACAATTTAATATCTAGAGAAAATCAACGTATATAAAAATACCATATATCAATATAATTTACATGCCCGCTTTTTTTGGACGATCATTGGACAATCGGACCATCAGTTCTCCTGTCCCACTTAAACCGACAAGAAGAACCTCGACGGTCTTAACACCACAACAGATACCATCTGCTGCCAACTGCCACGCCTTTATCCATCTGACGACAAGTAACCAATCACGCTTGGATTTCCCACAATCCCAGCTGTCAAAGGACCTCCCCCATTGATGGATCTTCTTGCAAACCCAGTGCGGCGCTATCCGCGGTCTGAGGTCATTTGTTATGCCATAGGTCTGTCTACCCGTCTACCCCTTCACTGTGGAATGGTGTTGCTTTGCCACGCCGTTTTCTGAAAGACTATTTATCCTCTTCTCTCAAAATCCCACGGCCCCCCCCCCCACCTTCTTTTTCACGCCTCTACCCTTGCTCGGTCTTCATTGCGAGGAATGAAGGATGTTCGAGTAGATGGCTAACTAAGATGAATGGGAATTAGATTACTTGTGTTTGTTGGGCGTCTCTCGTCGGATTTGCAGAACAAATCCGTAGCTGCTTTACAGTTCTTGTAAATTGCGCATTGAACTGAACGCTTTTCAACCATTTATATATTATAATCTTATTGGTTATTATAATAGAATATGGATGTATATATATGTATGTATGTTTGTATGTTTGTATATATTATATATATATATATATATATATATATATATATATATATATATATATATATATGTATATATATATATATATATATATATATATATATATATATATATATATATATATATATATATCAGGTTGAAGAGGTAAAGGCATGTATGTCCCTCACAAGATCAAGTTTATTATGCCAACGTTTCACATCACATGATGCCTCATCCTCAAGGCTGGAAAATTACAGACTATAAATACTTAAAACGTCACTTATGCAACGGGAAGAACTTCTTTAAAAATTTTAAACATTTACAAATACAAAAATTAAAACAAGAACTTGAAAGGAACACCAAGCAAGGCAAGAGCTAAAAAGTGACTAAAAAGACAGGGAGAAAATAAACATACGAAAGAACCCATATATATATATATATATATATATATATATATATATATATATATATATATATATATATATATATATATATATATATATATATATATATATATATATATACATATTAGGACAGTAATTAGTGTGCCTGTTTCTGTGTCGAAATAAATGCGGACACGAATGTGCTTCCCACAGCTTTTCCCACGGATTAAAAGTGTTTTGGCATAAATTAGAACTTCCGGGTTCTTGTTAGTCATTCCTCCCTCATTCAGTAATTTGTAACGTAAATGTGCAACTTGTTTTCCACTGTTCCAAAAAAAGGTTATTGTTTTTTCAGTGCCAGATTTAAGTGCTCACCTCAAAGTTGCAATTATAACTATTTTATCACTTGCTTCACATGCCTAAAATTCAAAGTTGCTGTTTCTTTAAACAATGTTTTATATTTCGGCTTTCTAAAACCCTTTTACATCAATTTCTTCATCCTGGCCGTCTTGGAATAAAATGGAATATAGAGTTTATGCCAAAGACCAGGCACTGGGAACTATGAGGTCATTCAGTGCTGGAAAGGAAATTGAGAGTAGGTAGGTTTGAAAGGTGTAACAGGAGGAAAACCTTGCAGTTGAACTATGAAATAATTGTTAGGAAAGGGTGGGTAGCAAGATGGAAGAAAGATAATATGAATGGAGGTACAGTAAAAGGAATGAAAGGGGTTGCAGCTAGGGGCCGAAGGGACGCTGCAAAGAACCTTTAGTAATGTCTACAGTGCACCCCGTGAGGTGGGCTGACGGCACTACCCTCCTACGGGGATCCTGCCCGTCTAACAGTGTTCAGTGTTGTGTAGCTATTTCAGTAATGTCTCGTTAACCAAGGTAACAACATTTCAATATGTCCTCAACACGGCGAATAATAACTTTTCTAGTCATTGATTATTCTTATTAACTAAAACAATCTCCACGTCTACCTTGTATTTATAATGAAACTAGCATATCTATAATGTACAAGTTGAGGGCAACAATCACAATAATTATCTCATCCATTTGACTTTTTCATGTTAAATAAAGTATGAGCAATACCTAAGTTCAGATCTTGAATGTGCCTAATAGGTAATAATTTAGGTAAGGATGAAAAGGGTCCTTGGTCTTGGAACTTATGCTGTAAGTGAAAACTTTAACGACTCCGTTATACATAACTAATTATCACCGATTTAAAAAATGAAACCCCCCGTAGGTTTGTAGTGCCGCCAGTGCACCTCATGGGGTGCGCTGTAGGTATTACTAAAGGTTCTTTGCAGCGTCCCTTCGGCCCCTAGCTGCAACCCCTTTCATTCTTTTTATTGTACCTTCATTCATATTACCTTTCTTCCATCTCCTAACAATTATTTCATAGTGCAACTGCGAGGTTTACCTCCTATCACACCTTTCAGACTACCTCCTCTCAATTACCTTTCCAGCACTGAATGACCTCACAGGTCCCAGTGCTTGTCCTTTGTCCTAAACTCTATATTCCATTCCATTCCAATAAATGAAACCACTTTATAAAGAACTCCAAAACCGCCATATTGTCGAAAATGGAGAAATTTAAGCTTTGTTGTGCAATGGATGGTAAACAGGATATCATATTGGGCTTTAAATTGAGACTAAAATGCTGATTCTTTTATGAAAACTAACTTCACACTGACCGATGAAAGAAAAAAGTATTGCCAAACAAGTTGCTGGAAAATCATAAAATTTTTTTTCTTTTATTCTGCAGTTTAATTGGCAATAGCTGCAGAAAATTAGAGAGGTCCTTTATCAGAATTTAATTGCTTTGTTTTTAGGAAGTATCGTTGTACTGCAAAATACAGACACTTTATTGCTCCTGAGCAAATACTGCTGGTCAATTTGACTTTTGAATCTTGTTATTTTGAATACACACACACACACACACACACACACACATATATATATATATATATATATATATATATATATATATATATATATATATATATATATATATATATATTACTAAAAGGACCTCATTCAAACTGGATGGTATCCATTAGATACCATCCAGTTTGAATGAGGTCCTTTTAGTAATTCTACTAATGCACAGAACAATTGTGTATGTGATAAAGTTAATATATATATATATATATATATATATATATATATATATATATATATATATATATATATATACACACACATACACACACACACACACACACACATATATATATATATATATATATATATATATATATATATATATATATATATATAATAAGGGTAAAGTAAAACTTGAAAATAACATAACAGTTTCACTGATGAAACTAATTTGACCCAGACCAGTCTAAGGAAAATAGAGTTAACCTCAAAATAAGATCAGCTACAGAAGGATGCACTTTTGTTGTAACGTTACAAACCAAAAGATCTGTGAATACAAATTATATGTAATATTGTGGTATTGAGAAAGCCAGGACCAACCACCATCGAAAGACCTTAAAGTTAATGAAGAAGAAATAAATCTCGACGATCTGTTCTTTTTGACAGTTATTAGCCAAGCATAGCTTTCCAGTTTTCTGCTAATACTTAGAATAAACATTAGTAAAGCATATCATTCGTATCTGTATATATCCGTTATACTTTACGAGTAAGTTAGAAGACTGTTTATAAAATGAAACTATTCAGAATGGCGAAGACCAAAGAGTTACAAAGATAAATGATTTTATTCCAGGAATAAATTTTAATTTGCTTAGAGAACCGCCCTCTCCTCTCTCTCTCTCTCTCTCTCTCTCTCTCTCTCTCTCTCTCTCTCTCTCTCTCTCTCTCTCTCTCTACCCCAGGCGAAGTTGTGAGAGACTGTAATGGCTGGCCTGTTAATGATTTATGACGTCAAAGGAGTTGGTGGGAATAATAAATTATGGGCCTCGCTCTTTTTCCTTGCTTTTTCTTTCCGTAAAATTTTGGGGGGAAATTACCGAGGTTTCGGGAGATATCAAAGGTTAATCTAAAGATTACAACTTCTCGTCTTGGCCGCTCCATTTTTGGTGGGGAGTATTATAAATGTATGGTTGTACTTCTGAAACTGTTATAGAAGGTGGAGACTTCCCAAGTGTAATTATACACACACGGACGTCTGCGAGTGCATACACACACGCGCACACACAGTATAATATATATGTATATATATATATATATATATATATATATATATATATATATATATATATATATATATAGTGTGTGTGTGTAAGTGTGTATATATATGTGTGTATGTGTATATATGTGTGTGTGCGTGTGTATGTGTATATATATGTGTGTATGTGCGTGTGTGTGTGTGTGTGTGTGTAATTCTCCATATCTTCAGCGTTTTAAAATTCTCCATATCTTCGTAAGCGTTAACAAAAATAGAAGTATAATCACATATAGAGAGTAAGAGAGAGAGAGAGAGAGAGAGAGAGAGAGAGAGAGAGAGAGAGAGAGAGAGAGAGAGAGAGAGAATATTCAGGCAATTAAGGAACGATTTTTCTCTAACTAAGACGAGGTTTGGAGACAATTAATTTCGGGTTGGTGAGCCAAACTCCCTCGTTATTTCTGGGAAATGAACCTTCCTGAATATTTCCAGCCACAGGAGGTTTTTCTCGTTCAAAATTTTTAGGAAGTGATTATCTGGAAGCAGATTTTACTTGCAATTAAAAAAAGAACACGAATACTGCTATGGTTGCTTCAATTTTTTTCTCAACGAATTTCTGTAAAGTGTTTGTGAGATATTTTACATGTATTTGTACTACAATATGGTCGAATATCTTTTATATTTATTTTGACTTTTTTCAGGATGTTTAACAATTATAATCGCTGTACAAAATGAAATAATATTTATTCACATTTTATTCATTCACTGAATTGAAAGACTGGTTGGGGATTATTCATCAGTACTTATTTATGCCTTCATTTTTCAAAGACAAAGATTGAGGATACCAGAACAAAGGACATCGTCTCAGAATGTTGAACAAGACAGGAAAATAAATAAAGATACAAATAGTAATTTCAAATAGGAAAATACAACCACATTTCTATGAGATGTATTTGAGGATGAAGTTTACGAAAGTGCTTTGTATTACATGTTTAACCAAGGTCCCAGTGAATCGGCGGGTTTCACTATCGTGTCTTGGCAACCTTCTGATCAACAGTATGTCCATTTTCTTCGTGAAAGATTGCTATTGGCTGATGTTATGGTATGAAATTTTTTTTTTTTTTTTACCGTGGATTGATAACTTTCTGTAATAAGGTTAATTTCTATTTTTTTTATAGATAAAAGTATTGTGGAGATTCGGAGAAAAAATACTTTTAATATATTCGTATAATTTATTAGAGTAGTACATAATTACTTCAATCAGAATTTCATTCTGAAAGACTTGATGAGTGTAAAGAATTCCATGCGTCTCTGTTTACTCACTCGTTACTTTTATATTTTTGTTTGAGTTTCTTCGTTTTTATTGGCATTTTCTCGCTATGAGTTACGATGCCTTTATTATTATTATGATTATTATTATTATTATTATTATTATTATTATTATTATTATTATTATTATTATTATTATTATTTTGTCGTACAGTTAGCCATAAGCTATTAACGTGATATTCTGATAGGTCCTTTTTAAAAGTGATATAATTTTTTCATGGAAAAAGCTGTAAGTTTCCTAAATAAATGTAACAGCGGCCGGTGTTATTCGTGACAGAAGCGAGATACAATGACTTGTTTGTCTTAACTTGACTAAGACATATGAACAATAAACTTATAATTTAAGACTTCATGTTTATGCAGTTTAAAAACAAAAATTCAGGACTGCATAACTGACGGAAGAATTATTTTTTTTTTATACTTGTTGGTGGCCAATTCAACTAAAAGGTTGCTCGCGTTATCCACCCTTCCTACGGAGACACCGATTTTTGTTCGTCCCTCTTTTTCAAAGTATGATTAATGATAATGATATAATCCCTGAAAGATTGCCAACTTGCCTGTAAAGAATGACGGAAGGTCACGGAATAGCTGTAGAGATTGTCTTACGGATCTTCTTTCTGTCTTTTACTTGGAAGAAAAACAGAAAAAATAGCTCGTAATATGGTGGTTCATAACAAGAGAATAGACGAAAGACAGGGCTAAGTAGAAAAATTATCAAAAAAATACACAAAACAAGTAAAAAATGCTCTGAAGTTTCGTCGGCGTAATCGAGTTTTTTGTACAGCCACTACAGCGTATAATCAAGGCCACCGAAAATAGATCTATCTTTCGGTGGTCTCGGTATAATGCTGTATGAGCCGCGGCCCATGAAACTTTAACCATGGCCGGTGGTGGCCTGTCCTATATCGTTGCCAGAGGCACGATTATGGCTAACTTTACCCTTAAATAAAAAAAATACTACTGAGGTTAGAGGGCTGCAATTTGGTATGGTTGATGACTGGAGGGTGGATTATCAACAAACCAATTTGCAGCCATCTAGACTCAGCAGTTTTTAAGATCTGAGGGCGGAAAGAAAAAGTGCGGACAGAATAAAGTGCAGACGGATAG
>NC_089783.1:45789124-45794124 GCF_040412425.1 Macrobrachium rosenbergii | reverse complement strand
CCATTATGACGAGGAAAACCTTTATGGATGGGTCATTTTTCGTTGCGAATCTCTGATGGAATTAATGATTGTGGGGAGAATTCCTGTGGAAAGGTTAATTTCCTAGGCCTTTGGGTTTAATAATTAGTGCGGGTAGTTGGTCTCTCTATGGCTTAATGATCACAGTCGCTGTACTTTCGTTGTTTCCCAAGCAGGTAGGAGTTCGAATCCCACTGGTGACGAAGCATCCATCACTTAAAATTCCCCTCGGGTCCAAGTTATTCTCGAGGATGTTAAGCGAAATTTGTGGCTCTCAGTGAAAATAATGTTCATCATAAAATGTTTGCATCTCACTGGTGCAAATATTATTTTCCTTTTCTTTAGGAACAATTGTACATGACTGTTTCGGAATAAAGATCGGCAAGATTAAAAGGCAAAATATACCTAAACTCTTTCTCTCGCCTAAGATACAGTATATTTTTAATTTTTAATCGTCCCTCACCCACTGAAAAATACTAATTACAAACAATATCAAACTTTTCTACTGATAATTTCACCATACTCTCGCATGAAGCAAAGGAGTTCCTAGCCCAGCCGATTTCGAGAACAGAGACCCCCCCCCCCCTCTTGATGAATTCATCGTTGTATATAGAACTAAGCGTTACATGTACCCGAGTCATCAACTCCTCTCCGGATGCTGCTGTCCCTAATAGAATAAAGCGGTTTATCTGTTCCGTTATTCATTGTCGCTGCACCTGATGGCAAGTGCTATCTTCGCGTACATATATCACCGGGAAAATATATATATATCTGCTCTCGGTATCACTTCACGCGGGACATCTATGCAAACGACCCTACTGTTACTTGCTACCTACAGTGTGGGGGGAGCTATCGCGGTGCAGCTAATGCGGTAGTCACTTATTTCGTTAGACACTTCCCAGCTAAATTAAGTAGTGAATAGGCTTATGTATGTGTATGTATGTGTACAACGTGCGTTTGTTAGTTTTCTTTCTTTTCCACAATAAAACAAACCTTTTTACTTGTTGTGCCGTGATGCCCAAGCCTTATAGGAAAACAGCAGCCGTGTTGTAAAAATCAGGTGCTTATCACCAAGAATTAATATCAACAACAGCGTCGTTCAGCCAGGAATCTAATTAGACCTATACACAAACAGCGCCTTATTTAGGCCGACGTCTCTTGTAACGCAGGGTCTAATCACGGCTCTAAATTCCCTTTTGGCAAGAGCCAATTTGCATGGAGAGTATGCGCCAGAAACAAAGGACATTTTAGCAACGCAAACAATATCGTAAGAGACCGTCCAAGGCACACAGATTGCAGTCATGCCAGCGCGCACAAAAAGACTCGTAAGGACGTCGTTCTTATGAGTTCGAGTTAATGGATTCTTGTGTAACCAGTTGCCATTAAAGCTGCTGTTGCTGCTGCTGCTATGCAGGTGACTCATTCGTGTAGTGTGTGTGTGTGTGTGTGTGTGTGTGTGTGCTGTGTAAGTGTGTTTCCGTAACGCTGATGCAGTGCAAAAATCTTGTGCTTTCCGGCAACTTTGCACTAGACCTATCCTGAGCCAGTTCTTCTTTGGGAACGTTTTGATAAATGAACTAGATTATCTGTGCGCATTTTACACTTAAATTAGTTTGATGCAGAAATCAAGATAAAGAATATCTTTGCCGAAGTAGAGAAGTTTAGTCATCTATAATTAAAGTCTATTTTCTGTGTACCGTAGCACAGTACGATTGAAATTGATGATGATAATGATATCTGTCATTCTCTTAGAGTACTTTCTGTGGGAGAAAAATAAAAGTGAAAACTATAAAGTTAAAAGCCTTTGGTTGCTTTACTTGAAGTGACATGCGTAGTGACCCTACTTTATCTTTCAATCCTCCAATTAGTTCTAATTGAACAACGATGCGCCATTCAAATTCCCTGATATACAGGATACCAAAAGTTTATAACTGGGTTTCGAATTGAATGAAATGCATGTACCCACATGACACTCACACACATACTTACATACACAAACACACACACACACACACACACACACACACACACACACACACATATATATATATATATATATATATATATATATATATATATATATATATATATATATATATATATATATATATATATATAGATAGATAGATAGAAACGTTTCAGTGTAATATTTTATTATACACAACTGGCTATACTTCTTTGATGCAGTTCGATTTTTTAATTGTTATTATGGTTTTCCCACCTAGAATCGTTTGGTTTAACGGAACCTTTCATCAATTTCTTGGCATTTCAGTTCAAAATAATTACATTGCGTACTGTGAACTTGATCCATACATCATAGCCTGACTGAGAACGTGAGCTGTCAGATTAAAGTCAGTTTCCCGTCCAAATTTCGATAGCTCTTGCAACGAAGCGGATTCAGATTTCCAAATCTGTGTAAATTTCAAACGTGCATTGCTGCCACCACTCACTGCTATCCAGTGACGTGAGATTTAAGCCAGATTGTTTCGTCAACGATGTTATTTCGACTTTGCTGGTTCGCTGCAACATCCTCCTCCT
Source organism: Macrobrachium rosenbergii (assembly GCF_040412425.1). Classification (NCBI taxonomy): domain Eukaryota; kingdom Metazoa; phylum Arthropoda; class Malacostraca; order Decapoda; family Palaemonidae; genus Macrobrachium; species Macrobrachium rosenbergii. Next base: position 45,791,568 of record NC_089783.1, on the reverse strand, counting down.
CTAGAACTCAGTGGTTAGAGTTGCTCATTAACCAACAGATTTGGCCCCGATCCGAATAAGCTCCTTGATAAACTGGCTGAAGTTACAGCACTGAAAGAATTCTCGATCAGCCTTGTAGTGTTTGTCATCGTCACTTGAGAATAAGCGCCAAATAAACTGGCTGAAGTTACAACACTGACAGAATTCTCGATCAGCCTTGTAGTGTTTGTCATCGTCACTTGAGAATAAGCTACTTAATAAACTGGCTGAAGTTAGAACACTGACAGAATTCTAGGTCAGCCGTGTAGTGTTTGTCATCGTCACCTGAGAATAAGCTCTGAAAATAAACTGGCTGAAGTTGGAACACTGACAGAATTCTAGATCAGCCGTGTAGTGTTTGTCATCGTCACCTGAGAACAAGCTCCCTAATAAACTGGCTGAAGTTACAACACTGACAGAACTCTAGATCAGCCGTGAAGCGTTTGTCATCGTCACCTGAGAATAAGCTACTTAATAAACTGGCTGAAATTAGAACACTGACAGAATTCTAGATTAGCCGTGTAGTGTTTGTCATCGTCACCTGAGAACAAGATCCCTGATAAACTGGCTGAAGTTAGAACACTGACAGAATTCTAGATCAGCCGTGTAGTGTTTGTCATCGTCACTTGAGAATAAGCTCCCTAACTGCTAAAGTTAAAACACTGACAGAATTCTAGATCAACCGTGTAGTGTTTGTCATCGTCACCTGAGAGCTACTTAATAAAACAAGATCCCTGATCAAAATGTTTGCCATCGCTTGAAAGTTAACTGCTAAAGTTAAAACACTGACAGAATTCTAGATCAACCGTGTAGTGTTTGTCATCGTCACCTGAGAATAAGCTCTTTAATAAACTGGCTGAAGTTAGAACACTGACAGAATTCTAGATCAGCCGTGAATCGTTTGTCATCGTCACCTCAGAATAAGCTCCCTAATAAACTAGCTGAAATTAGAACCTCCCTAATAAACTGGCTGAAATTAGAACACTTGACAGAATTCTAGATCAGCAGTGTAGTGTTTGTCATCGTCACCTGAGAATAAGCTCCCTAATAAACTGGCTGAAATTAGAACCTCCCTAATAAATTGGCTGAAGTTAGAACAATGACAGAATTCTAGATCAGCCGTGTAGTGTTTGTCATTGTTACCTGATTCATGGCCAGTCTTTGTTTGGTATTATTGCCCTGAGTGGAAAAATGGTCTTCTGAGCTGAAATAATTTTTTTTAGCAGAATATGCCTATTATTATTATTATTATTATTATTATTATTATTATTATTATTATTATTATTATTATTATTATTATTATTATTATTATTATTCAAAAGATGAGCCCCTTTTATATGGAACAAGCCCACAGGGGCCAATGACTTGGAATTCAAGCTTCCTAAAGAATATGGTGGTTATTTGCAAGAAATGACATTACAGAAGCCCGGACTCGTGGCTGGGAGAGCAACATTTTAATAGATAACAGAAAAACATTCTGACAGTAAGTTTCCTTTAAGATTAAATACCATGACCTTAAATTTACAGGTAAAATTTATAAAAGGGATTATGTGTTGGGTTCTGAATACCTCATTAAGAAGTTAGAACTTTCACCACAGAACAAGGCTTCCTTACAGAAGAAATTAATGGAGAAGTAAAAGGCTGAATGAGAAAAGTCTTTATTCTGATAAGCCATCAAGAGTATTTTATTCTGAAAATAGGCGTAAGCGTATGTCTTAAAAGGAAGAGATAACTAAGTTTTAAAGTGGGCTCTGATAGAAGGCTATGACAGTGTAAAGTTTGAGAACATTTAATTACTTTCCTGAGTTCATATGTATACGTATACATATACTGTATATACATATATATATATATATATATATATGTATATATAATATATATTTATATGTATATATACACTATATATATGTATATATATACTTATGTATATTTATATATATTTAAATATATATATTTATATATATGTATATATATATATATATATATATATATATATATATATATATATATATATATATATATATATATATATTTATATATGTATATATATATGTATATATCTATATATTTATATATATATATATATATATATATATATATATATATATATATAATTCCTAGAAAATTCAGTATAGAAGAGAATGACCCAGATATTCTGTCCTTTATCAAGGGGCTTTAAAAGGCCCCACAAAACAGACTGACACTCACTGTACATTTTGCTACGGAAACACGACACCGTATTACGCCCCTCGTCCCACGGTCCTCCGTAATACCGACTTTGCCTTAAAAATAAAGACTGCGAAAAAAAAAAATCTGAAATTGTTATACCGCTGGGAAATAGCATTTGGAAGCCATTCTTAATCCATAACAAAAGTAAAGAGGCTAGAGAAAAAAAAAAACTCAATTTTGATATAGATTCCCGCTCC
>NC_089783.1:45779124-45786624 GCF_040412425.1 Macrobrachium rosenbergii | reverse complement strand
TGCAGTCGTTAACGTAGACCGTGTGTGAGTTTGTTTGTGTGAGTGAGTGTATGTGTGTGTGTGTGTGAGCGTTTGTGCTCGTCCGCACGCTCATTAGAACGTATGAATATATATTGTAATAACCACAGTAATCTCTTTACTTCGCTGCTTTTGAACATTTATGTATCTACATTTGATTATAAGCCTTGATACCTGAAAGATAATGGCTATCCAATTACACCACAAAGGATGAGAGGTGAAGGACTGACTTGAGTTTCTTGACCGGCATAGAGTCAGATGCTACTTAAAGATGAATTTTTCCTTATATACTGCATTTCTGGAGAAACGAAAGGCAGCAGTCACTGTTATATTCTTCCAGAGAGGATTCATCATCACCGTCCTTATTCCCATTCTCCACATATTGCTTAACCCGCATCTGCATTGCAAGTACCCATAGAAAACAATGGGTACATAACATCAACTTTGCCACGATGTTAACCTAATGCATTCTGGGTATCGATCTCTCCTCTTAGTGCGAATTCCCAATTGCAGAATCCTGTCGCTAACCAGTCTTCTTTAATTCACTAAAGGAGAACAAGTCAGTTCAGAGCACCCTAATCACTCTTTTTAAACCTACTGTATTCTTCTTTGTTTAGAACCGTGTAGTATTTACCTATACTTAAGCTTTCCATACACAGTACTCTACATATACCTCATAGGCCTACAACAATAGTCTTTTACATTATGATTTACCAAATAAACTCCATTGCCATGAAGTGACAGATGATTCAGCAATCCATTCATACAGTCAAACTTCCTTTGAAAGTCTTTTTATCATTCAAAACTCTTCAAGAGATTTCTGTCAAGAAAGTCGCCACTTCTCTGATTCTATCATTTCCTGTAACATTTAATTATGAGATACTCTAAGATACAACCTATCAGTCTTTAAACTATCGCCTCCCATGTAGACATTCATATTTATATCTTTTTGCCTTCCATTTTCCCCCCTCATGATTTTAGTTTTGATGACACTAACCTTCATTTTTCCCAACTTAAATGCAATTACCAACTCTTTCACCGGTTCTCTGCTATATTACCGTTTAATACTTCCATCTATAAGTATCAGCCTCTCTGCACTTTGCTCACTCTCATTTCCCCTCCCCATTTTTAGTTTTCTGAAAAAAAAACTGTTGTGCCGGTTTTGTCTATCCGTCCGCACTTTTTTCTGTCCGCCCTCATATCTTAAAAACCACTGAGGTTAGAGGGCTGCAAATTGCTATGTTGATCATCAAACATACCGAATAACAGCTCTCTAGCCTCAGTAGTTAAAATTAGCCATAATTTGTGTCTGGAAACGATATAGGCCAGTCACCAACGGGCCGTGGTTAAAGTTTTATGGGCCGCGGCTCTTACGCATTATACCGAAACCACCGAGAGATAGGTCTATTTTCGGTGGCCTTGATTATACGACGTAGAGAAAACTCGATTGCGTTGAAGAAACCGGCGCATTTTTCACTTGTTCCCATTCAAATTTGGTACCTACACATCCTGTTCTTTACTAGAACTCTCCTAACCGTTTAACCTAACCTAGATCTCTCCTCACCTATAACATCCATAATGATGATAACTGACTCATGTTCGAGTTCCACTTTTCATAAAACGAATAACTTTCTCATAGAAGTTTCACTTTATCAAAAGAGTTTAACTGCTGTTGGCAAACTACCATCAGCACCTAAAACATTACATTGCTATGGCTATCATATAAACACTTTTTATAGGTTAAAATACTAAGCATGGGGAGTTTTTTTTTCACTTATTCATAAATCTCTCTCACAGCTTCTTTAGGGCAAGGCATCGAGCCACATACCCAGTGAGGTATTTCTTCTCCGGGCCGAAACTACTCTCCTTCTATTGATTATCTGTTCTCCATCTTGCTATCTTCTTGCTATCTTGATTAAACCGTTTCCACACTCCATCCCATAGATAAGGTTTTATTTTTTCCACTTTCACTGAATCTATTGTGGAAAGTGGATAATTAATGGACCTAAAGCTTGTCCAAAAGCAGTAAGCAAGGAATCTTTTTTGAGAAGGCGTTAAGATAGGAATTCCTAGCCCAAGAAGGGATTGGCATTACAAAATTGCACAATGCTCATTCCAATATAGCTACACCGTCCGGTGACTCTCCAATGTTTACTACTGAATTTACAATGCACTGAAATCTTACGAACAAAGCTGATAACAGTGATTCATCTGTTTATTCCGATTCCTCGAACCCTTTCACAGCCATCAGTCAATCCAGTCCTTTTCATCCAACTAATCAGAAAATCCAGGGAAGGTTCTGTTGATTTTTATCCTGTTGCTGATCGGTCTAGTATTGCGAAACCAGATAAGCCACGAAACTGGGCAGTACTTATCCATGGTTCCATAACACTGATATGAAATGATTTGTCGAGTCTTAAACAAGAACAAAGCAAAAAAAGAAATAAAAAAAAAAATCAAAACCAATAGATCTCTTCCAGTGAGAAAATATCAGGGGAACCGTTCTTCGATTGACTCCGGATCACTGTCATACTTTAGAAGGCGTAGAGACTAAGCAGAGTAGAACGCGGATAGGTCATTCTCACTTCACCCTAAAGTTTATACTATAGCTTGAAGGGACAGAAATATATGATCCTCGTGGTATCGCCCTTACTGCAGCGTGCATATTGGCACATTCTCCTAAGTGTGTTGTTGATGAGAGATGGCAACTCTGCATTTCAGTTTCCATAATGACGCCGATGTTGATAGTGTCGTGTCATTTTTAAAAGATATCAGAAACTTTTCATGATATGAAAGGTATGTTGAAGAACAACATATCTTTCCAGTGCCGGAACATCTGACCAAATATTCATAAATCATATCAATCTTATCCTTCTTTTCGTGAATCTGCGCGATTTCCCATTCAACTCCACAACTGAATTTAAAACAACCCGTTTGTTTCATGTCACAAACGTTTCGTATCACCAACAAACTGTGCTCTGTGTTAATTCAAGAGTCTTGTATGCCTATGTACACGTGCACTCCTAATTGTTATCTATCTATCTATCTGTCTATCTGTCTATCTATCTATCTATTTATCTATCTATCTAGATAGATAGATACGAAGAGAAGGGGAAATATAAAAATAGGTCATCGTAACAAAATCCCTCTCGAAGGAGAAGACGACCAAAAGGCGTCCACGCCTATTGGTAACAAGACCGTTCGCCGAATGGAAAAAGATATGAGAGAGAGAGAGAGAGAGAGAGAGAGAGAGAGAGAGAGAGAGAGAGAGAGAGAGAGAGAGAGGGCTAGAAAAAACCCTAGACCTTTATTCTTCCATCCTCTTCGCAGGAGGTCGGAAGAAAAAGTGGGGAAATTTGAAACTCCCCCAAAAATCGTGAAAAACGAAGCCAATATGAGGCAAAGAGAATTCCATCACCCGCTGTTCAGAATTTTTTTGTGCCCCGAGGCTTCGCCTTTATTACAATATGATATCGCGAAGAAAGTGAAAGGAAAGACCATGACACACGAGCAGACGATAGCCACAATAAGAGCAGCAACCTCCTCCTCGTCCCGCGGCCAAGCGAGGCTCAGAAGGCGCAAACAGCTACGTATTCTGATATCAGTTATTTTAGTAGCGAGTTTTACTTTCGCGGGGGGTGGGGGCCGGGTGGGAAGCGTTCTCATAGCAACCGGACGAAAAGCTTGTGGAAGATATTTTGTTTTCATACTTATTTCACGTGTGTCGCCTGTAGAGCTGTTTCCGTTTTTACGTAGCGAAGAAACTGTTTATGTTTTAGAAGGGGGAATGGTCTGAATATCGCCTAGGAATATTGAGGCAATACTTATGTTTTAAAAAGGAAAAATCAGTGAAATCCTGGTCGACAGACACATTTTCTCTTGGACCTATCAATAAGTACGTAGGAAGACGCGCGCACTCCTACCCACACAACACAGACACATATATATATATATATATATATATATATATATATATATATATATATATATATATATATATATATATATATATATATACATATATATACACACAATATATATGTGTGTATGTATGTTTGTGTTTGTGTGTGTGTGTTTATGGATTTGTGTGCTTATATTTATAGTGCTGTCTTATAGTCACAGTACCATTATGCAACATTTTTTGTATGAGTTTATATATATTTATATATTTTATCCATTACAGTCATTTTATATCATTATATAAATATATATAGACATGATTTTAACATATATATATTATTCCCAAAAATAATATATATATGTATATATATATATATATATATATATATATATATATATTATTTATATGTATATATATATATATATATATATATATATTTATATATATATATATATATATATATATATATATATATATATATATATATATATATATATATATATATATGTATATATAATGAGACATAAATAAAATCAGCTTGAAGGCTTGATTGATGGACGTGGGGCACAATGAAGGCAGATGGTTTTACATCAGTACACACACCCTCCTGCAAGCATAGAGAAGGCACACGATCACTGGATAAGCCAAGCACAATCTAAATCGTGCAGAGGGACTTGCTGAAGGCTTAAGGAGAGTAATGTCAAATTATGATCAGACAATTTCTCTTAACACTGATAAAGGGTTACCGACAATTGATTCAGGGTCTAAGCATAATGCAAAGGGGGGAAACACAGAATTTGTTGACCGAAAACCTTTCAATCACGCAGTACCTTAATTCCCGAGCGAAGATCCGTGAATATAGCACAGAGATGGACTCTCTGTCGAGTGGAACTTCTGCTATGGAGACGCAGAGTGGCGCTTAAATGGTTAGGTTAAAGGCCACTCAAAGGATTGAGAGAGGCTCGGGTCATGCCGCCAGCGCGTTGCTGGGTCAGTGTCCTGTCTGCTTCTGGCTTCTTGACCTCAGTGCGGCCTTATGTGACCTCTCCTGGATTGCTGGTGTTCGGCGCTTGGGGCATTTCAGGTGGGATGCTTCCCATTAGACTTTGCTGAGGGCATTTCACGTGTATCCCAAGAAACAAGGCGCTCTCTGGAAGAAAAGACTTTCGGCTAGCGAGTCATGGAGACAGATTTAGAGGGACACTTTTGGAGAGGCGTAGGAGGTTCAAGGGACGGGTACTTTAGATCGTGACGAATCTATTGTCAGGTGTAATTTGAAAAGAAGGAGTGGCAGAGAGCTGGTCTCCTTTTGCTCCGTATGTGACTATCTAAAGGAAAACTTGGTGAACTGAGAAGTATGAATGAATACATTTATATATATATATATATATATATATATATATATATATATATATATATATATATATATATATATATATATATATATATATATATATATATATATATATATATATATATATATATATATACATATATATATATATATATATTATATATATATATATATATATATATATATATATATATATATATATATATATATATATATATGTATATATATATATATATATATATATATGTGTGTGTGTGTGTGTGTGTGTGTGTGTGTGTGTGTGTGTGTGATTTATTGACTCGTAGACAGGTCTCTCATAACCTAGTTATACAATTTATCTGATTCACTATTTGGTTTATTTATTATTAACCTACGTACAAAGTATTTCTCACATCACATTTCATACCTGAGTATTTTCCCAGCTCTTCTATATCTCTTTTTCACCCCGTTCCTTCTTTTGCAACCTGTATACATTTTTTCGACCACTGAAGCCATTTTTTCATATGCCATTTTTATTTCCACCTCCCCAACATCCAATACTTTTTTCTTCATTTCATAAAACCTTCTCCTGTGATCTCATTGACTTACATCTGTCCATTACTACATAAACTACGATATCTGATATATATTACAGGACTTAACTTTAAATATAATACAAAAGCATATCTGTGCTAAAAGGGAATGTTCGTTAATTTTTTTTTTTTCGAATTCATTTTCATATTTTCATTCTTATAATTTTCATAGTGCATTTCGTGTTGTTTTTTTTACGTGAAAATCCTTTTGCTAACTGCTGTTTCTTCTCGCCAACTTATTTAACTCTACCATTGTACATTCTTAAATATAATATCTACAATCTTTGGGTAAATGAATGTTAGCTATTCTTCTGTTTGTTCATAGTGATAATTATCATTATGTTGATATCTTGAATATAATTGCATTATAGGTTTTAAATAAAAAGGCCTATACAAATGACAGATAAATGTTTGTATTAGTATTTTTTGAGCTCGTACTGTGCTACATTGTAGAGAATTAATGAGTTTATCTATCTTCTTGTATGAAATACAATAAAATATGTGTGATACCTCGATCTTCAAAACAGATTTTAAAGGTAACTGTATAAAGAGAGGTCAATCGAAACTTAAAGTAATACTGGAATGCATACGGAAAAAAAATCTTGAAATACATCGTATTATTGGGTTTATAGAGGGTTATTTCAGCGCATCTAATCAAATTATGCATGACATCTGCATTGAAACTTCTCATCAAATTATGCATAACGGCTATAAAACCATCGATTGCCGAGTTCTTTGTTTAGCTTCGTGACGTTATTGGTGTAATAACTCATCTCCTCCGACGACGATTCAGCGGTGAGAATAACCTCGTTTCGCGAATGTCTTCCCCTCACACATATCTCATACAACTGATAACATACTTCCGCGTTTAGAATTAATGGGACGAAAAAACTCTCCGAAGGTTATTTTGACGGTGTTACCACCAGAGACATAATCATGACAATGGCGCCATTCGGAGTGAAATTCGTTTGATTTATCGCATCCTAAAGAATTTACGTTTCATATTTTGCCATATTTCTTGTGTTTTTTTTTTTTCTTTGCCTTTTTTTTATGCAGTTCTGTGACCTCTTAGAATATGCGAATAAGCAATCAAAATACCCACAAGAGCGAGAGGGGACCTGTGAAATATTACCTGCGAAGAATTCTTGCCAAAAATCTTTTATGGAATATCAGCAGAGAAAATCACAAATCTTTTGCTATTGTGGGCGATATATTGTTTAAGGGTTTTATTACGTTTTTAGTAATGTTAATGTACTCTCAGTGCTTTTGAACATTCTGCTTCTTATATGTTATTGCATATACAAACACACACACACACACACACACACACACACACACATATATATATATATATATATATATATATATATATATATATATATATATATATATATATATATATATATATATATATATATATATATATATATATATATATATATATATATATATATATATATACACACATACACAAAGGTTCCTTGAAAAAAACTATGGATATTGTGATATCATGTACGTATAATTAACTGACCTAAATGAACTGAGACAGACAGACAGACAGACAGAGACGAACATATTGGAGCGAAGAAAACGGCAAGAACAAATGAATAAAAAAAAAAAAAAAGGAGGGACGTCGAGCGGTGAATATTGGGGCG
>NC_089783.1:45766624-45774124 GCF_040412425.1 Macrobrachium rosenbergii | reverse complement strand
ACAGTTAAAAGGTGGGTAGGGGAGGGAGATAGTGAACTACCCAGTAAGTTTGGAAGGTATGTGATACATGTTTAAGTTCAATGCACCAACAGTCCAGAGTATAATATAATGTCTGAAGTTTCTTCCAGTTCTAAGTTAGGCTGATCAAGCTCTCTGTAAGAGAGAGAGAGAGAGAGAGAGAGAGAGAGAGAGAGAGAGAGAGACATAAGACTGTATCTTCACAATGAAAAATGCTGTTAATCATTGCGTAATTTGCCCAGGTAGGGGATAGTCCATTGTTTTCTCACGATTTCTGTCAGTTTGCCAGACATGAACAAGGGAGTAAGACATTGTGTAAACAAGTTCTTATTGTTCCGTTATACGTCTTCATGTCACGTAAGCCACACATAGTGTGTGTGTGTGTGTGTATGTATATGTATATATATATATATATATATATATATATATATATATATATATATATATATATATATATATATATATATATATATATATATATATATATATATATATATGTGTGTGTGTGTATATATATATATATATATATATATATATATATATATATATATATATATATATATATATATATATATATATATATATATATATATATATATATATATATATATATATATATACACGTGTTTATGTGTATAGTATATTACTGGGCCAGAAAAGACATCAGGTATCTTCAAGGTGGCCGTCAGCCCTGTCCGGCCGCGCTCCGTGTGGACTAACCCACTATATATGCATACCTGTCAAAGTGAGGAATACGGGCCTCTCAGAGAATCATATACTGAGATGACTCGAGCTCATCTGACGAGGAGATTGAAGGTGAGCACGCCCTCAGGATGATGACGTGAATTGGAATTACTCGGAAAAGGAAAAGCACGGCCCTCGTCTGTCTGCCAAGGGAGGTAACAGTAGCTGGTATAGACACACTTCTTTGTCAAACTTAATAACTACACCTCAAGTTCTTCGTTGGACGGGTGGGTATCGTTCTCAGCCAGCACTCTGCTGGGCCCGCGTTCGGTTCCCCGACCGGCCGATGAAGGATTAGAGGAATTTATTTCTGGCGATAGAAATTCATTTCTCGTTATAATGTGGTTCGGATTCCGCAACAAGCTGTAGGTCCCGTTGCTAGGTAACCAGTTGGTTCTTAGCCACGTAAAATAAATCTAATCCTTCGGGCCAGCCCTAGGAGAGCTGTTAATCAGCTCAGTGGTATGGTTAAACTAAGGTATACTTACACATCACTCAAACACCCAAGGGAAAATTTACCGCACTGTGGGAATCATCGGAAGGCCGTAGTCCTCTCTCTCTTGGTCCATTGGTTGGGTAATCACTAATAAAATCTGTCTTCGTTCCTAAACCACTTCGTAATTAGATTGTTTCTCCATATACCCACTCGATCGTCCGACACCCCAGCATTTTTTACCCAGATTTTAAGTATGATTACCCCATTTCTTTGCTTTTATATTCCTTCTCCGCTGAGAAACTGAGATGGTACAGATATGTTCGGACAATTATGCTGCTTTGACGCATAGCAAATCCTTGAATAGTCTTACTGTCTGAGATTAAACTGTTTTTATGCCAGCACGGGCTCTTGCTCATAAAGCAACTATAAGTGACTTTCATTGAATGATTGGTCATTTGCTTTTCAAGCCAAGTGAGGAAGACATAATCATTTCGCCACTTTGAAAGAAGTAAGATATATATATATATCTTCTTCTTCGTTTTAACGTGCTTTTATACCCATTTTTTATATGGGGTAAGCACGGTGCCTTCTTTGAAGGACTTTGATTTGGCGGTGGGGTAGGCCGTAACCTCGACCGGCTGCCCTGCCTGACATCGCTTAGACCCCGGTAACGAATGTGTACATGTATTACCGAAACCCCCGCTCCCTTTCTCCCAGCAGCACGAGGAGAACTGGGCGGGTAGTCCGACAGTTCGAGACGTGTGAGGTGCCTGTTATGTTTTTTTTAGAAGATGTTGGAGTGGCTTTGTTTATGTGTGTATTAGTCTGTAACATCCATTTGCTTTCAGCAAACCTATCCGTTGATTACATACGTAATATCGGGATGTCTACACGGATAAAGTTTCCGCCTCTGACTGGTCGGCTGCGGGATTGAACCCTCACCACAGGCTTCTATGAAGTCTGTGGTTGCCACTCTACCAACCAAGCCATCGAGGCTCTTAAGATATATATATATATATATATATATATATATATATATATATATATATATATATATATATATATATATATATGTGTGTGTGTGTGTGTGTGTGTATATTTGGTTGTATATATTATATATCTCTGTTATGCACACATACAAAACTCTTCATGGTCCCAGTACACACACACACACACACACACACACACACACACACACACACACACACACACACTCTCTCTCTCTCTCTCTCTCTCTCTCTCTCTCTTTTGCACTTAAAGGGAAACTGTTTATATCAAGCCTAAACAAAAATTGTAAAATAAATGCACTACCTGCGGAGAAATAATGACCCGTTATGTGAAAAATTCTAAAATAATTATTATAGATTAGGATAAATGTTCATCAAGTTATATGAAGTGAAAAAAAATTAAACTGCTAAAAATTAATATAAACATAAAAGTAACAAAAAACAAATATTAATTTTATAATAATTTACCACCAAAAAAGATAACGAGAGAAGGAATGATGTATGGAAAAGCATATTCTGTAAAATTCACTCTGATTTATGATCATATTTCATACGAAAACCGGAATATACTGCGTGCAGGCATTACATAACTCTTGCAAAGCAAAGGCAAAAAAAAATAAATAAATAAAAATCCCCCATGGTTGAAAATCAAGCGCATTCTTTTGCCTGTATCGTAAATGGATTATGAAGCATGGTTGTTTTGCGACGGCAGAAAACAAATGTGTGTTCGGGTATCAGTTATCAAATAAATTCAGTGTGATTTAGTCATTAATCAACCAGAAGGTGCTTAGTCATTCGAAGCGGAAACGTTTGGTGGGGGGTTAATGTAGGAGGAGTCTCTCTCTCTCTCTCTCTCTCTCTCTCTCTCTCTCTCTCTCTCTCTCTCTCTCTCTCTCTCTGTAAATGTTGTTTTGGTTGTAATATAAAAAAAAAAAATATATAGTCAAGGAGCACCTCCGAATACTCGCTATCGAAATTAGTTGTTGTTACTCAAGGGAGTGTCAACCTTAATGGTGAAATATGCTTTGCTCTCTCTCTCTCTCTCTCTCTCTCTCTCTCTCTCTCTCTCTCTCTCTCTCTCTCTCCGTGAATGTTGTGATCATAAGTACCCAAAGAAGCACATTCGCATTCTCGCTATCGAAATTAGTTGTTATACCTCAGGGGAGTATGATCATTAACGATGGAATACCTTTTTCTCTCTCTCTCTCTCTCTCTCTCTCTCTCTCTCTCTCTCTCTCTCTCTCTCTCTCTCTCGTGAATATTTTGTCACATGCATTATCGCCGCCGAGAAAGCCATTCGAATTCTCGCTTTTAAAATCTGAAATATTGAAAGAACTTTTCGTGACTGGCAACTGCAAATAAAGAGGATAAATAAAGCCAAAAAATTATAAATTCATTGTTATATCTCAGGGGAGTATCAACATTAATGGCGAAATGCGCTTTGCTTTCGCAGTCTTTGTTCTCTGGAACCCCAAATCCCCATTTGCCTTTTTTTTTTTAATATCTTTCCTCCCTGTTTAATTTCCGGTATTCCTCATCTGTGTCTGATTAGTTCCACGTTTCTTTTGATTTTCAGTAAGTTTTTTATTATTTTTTTTTTTGAAAAATGAATGGAGCGAAAGGGAAAGTCTTTTGATTCTGGGTCAATTGATACACATTTGTCGAATAATACCCTTGAAGGCAAATGGCGAAAAAACTGAAAAAAAAATCTAAGAGAAAAGAGAATACGAGACATTCATTGATCACTCGGGTTAGATTGCGCGAACTTCAGTAAAGAGTTCTCTCTCTCTCTCTCTCTCTCTCTCTCTCTCTCTCTCTCTCTCTCTCTCTCTCTCTTGTAGTCATTTAAATAAATAATATTCAATTTTTCGTAAGTAATCATGTGCGAAAACCTTTGCAAAAGGACAAAAGTTAATAATCCTTCCGGACATTCATTAATCTCTCTCTCTCTCTCTCTCTCTCTCTCTCTCTCTCTCTCTCTCTCTCTCTCTCTCTCTTGTAGTCATAAATAAATAATATTCAATTTTTTTTCAGTAATCTTTTGAAAACCTTTACTTTAAGGACAAAATTAATAATCCTTCTGGACATTCATTAATCTCTCTCTCTCTCTCTCTCTCTCTCTCTCTCTCTCTCTCTCTCTCTCTCTCTCTCTTTTGTAGTCATTTAAATAAATAATATTCAATTTTTTCAAAAGTGAATAATCCTTCTGGACATTCATTCTTCTCTCTCTCTCTCTCTCTCTCTCTCTCTCTCTCTCTCTCTCTCTCTCTCTCTCTCTCTCTCGTTGTCTTTTGAAAACGCCATTCATTATTGCTGAGTAAAGGACCAGAAATATAATGATACAGGACCATATTAGCTTTCCACTGCTGCATTTCGTGAGGGGGGGCGCGAGTTGTAACTCATGGTCAGCATTGACAAAGCTTTGACACATCATGACGTTATCTTGTATTGGGATATTGATCGCTCAGGAAACAAGGTTACGCCATAAAGTGTTTGGAAGGCGTCTCATTATTCTTTAGTTAGATAGCGGTAGGTTTCTGTTTCCTAATAGCAGCAGTCATGACTTGGACCATCGACGGATGGTCTCTTGTTTGTTACTTTTTCAAAAGTTGTATTTCAACAGAGATCTTCCACATTCACAATTGATCCCTGGTCCCCATTGCCTGCTGAGAGCAACCAGGTTCGCTGAATAGCAGCACCAATATGCGGGAAATGTGCCTCGCTGTCGAACTTTAAGTTCCAGAGGTTCTTTATTCCTGGCACCGTTGGACTGTGGAACAGTCTCCCTGAGGATGTAGTGCAATGGGAACTTCAGAAGTTCAAGCGAAGATGCAATGCATTATTGCGCTAATAATATTTTCCTTGCATTTTAATGCATTTTTATCTATTTATTGATTTATTCATTTATTTATTTTCTGTTTTAAGAGGTGTGGGATCTCTTCTTTATGTATCTCCCTTTGCCCCCTTTTACTTCTTCCTAATGGACACCATATTCTTTGGAATTTCTAGTCATTGGCCCCTGTGGGTTTATTCCGTATGAATAGGTTTCATCTTCTGAGTAATAATAATAATAATAATAATAATAATAATAATAATAATAATAATAATAATAATAATAATAGCTAGTTTAAATGATTGACTTTTCTTTTCCTTTCCAAGTGGGGGCAGGATCAGAGATTCTAATGACATTCGTAAGTTTAAATGTTTTGACTTTGTCTTCTTTTATGCGATGATGTAAACCTTTTGTATAATTGTATCGGGCACCCGAGAAAAAGGTAAAGAATTTTTTTCATAAAGATTAAATCAGTAAATCAACAAAAACATCATGGAAACATAAAGAAGCAGACGTAGAAACATGCCAAGAAATATGACCAATGTTGCAAATACGTAAATAAACAAAATCATCACGGAAACACAAAGAAGGAGACTTACAAACACGCAGAGAAATGTTACCAGTGTTGCAAATATATAAATAAACAAAAACTCCATGGAAACGCAGAGGAGGCTTAGAAACATGCAGATAAATGTTACCGAACTCGGGGCAGTGCGAGGGAGAGAGAAAATCCCACTCAGACATGAATACTTGTATGGAGAACCAAGGACTGAGATAGTGAAAGGAAACAACATGCCATAGGAAACGTCTAAGCGAACCTTTGATAGAAAAAGGTCCTAGGAGACCCAAGAGAAGCCTCGTTTGGTGATAGGAAATTGTCAGAACATGTGATGGGGAGAGAGAGAGAGAGAGAGAGAGAGAGAGAGAGAGAGAGAGAGAGAGAGAGAGAGAGAGAGAGAGAGAGAGACGAGCAAGGGAGAGGGGAGACGTAACAGGGGAAGGACATAAAGAGAATTTTAATGGAAGGAGTTGAAGGGATAGCATTCGAATGCTTCGTGGAAGAAGAAGGAAATGATTCCTCCCATTTTGAGAGAGAGAGAGAGAGAGAGAGAGAGAGAGAGAGAGAGAGAGAGAGAGAGAGAGAGAGAGAGAGATAAATGAATCTCCAGAAAGATTATTGATTTTTGTCCTGATCTAAAAATTTCGGATAAAATTGCCAGCAAAATATTGACTGCAATTCACTTAATTGACTACAAGAGAGAGAGAGAGAGAGAGAGAGAGAGAGAGAGAGAGATAAATGAATCTCCAGAAAGATTATTGATTTTTATCCTGACCTAAAATTTTCGTATAAAATTACCAGCAAAAAATTGACTGCAATTCACTTAATTGACTACAAGAGAGAGAGAGAGAGAGAGAGAGAGAGAGAGAGAGAGAGAGAGAGAGAGAGAGAGAGAGAGAGAGAGAGAGAGATGAATCTCCAGAAAGATTATTGATTTTTGTCCTGATCTAAAAATTTTGCATAAAATTACCAACAAAAACTTGACTACAGTTCAGTTAATTGACTACAAGAGAGAGAGAGAGAGAGAGAGAGAGAGAGAGAGAGAGAGAGAGAGAGAGAGAGAGAGAATGAATCTCCAGAAAGATTATTGATTTTTGTCCTGATCTAAAGATTTTGCATAAAATTACCAACAAAAACTTGACTATTCACTTGATTTTTGTCCTGATCTCCAGAAAGATTATTGATTTTGTCCTGATCTAAAAAAAATTTCCTGACATAAAATTACCAACAAAAACTTGACTACAGTTCAGTTAATTGATAAAAACTTAGAGAGAGAGAGAGAGAGAGAGAGAGAGAGAGAGAGAGAGAGAGAGAGAGAGAGAGAGAGAGAGAGAATCTCCAGAAAGATTATTGATTTTTGTCCTTTCCTAAAGATCTCGTAGAAAATTGTAAGCAAAAACTTGACTACAATTCGGTTAATTGACTTCAAAGAGAGAGAGAGAGAGAAATTAATGAACCTCCAGAAAGATTATTGATTTTTTCCTTATCTAAAGATTTAGCAGAAAATTATTAATTAAACTTGACGACCTGTCTAAAGGAGAGAGAGAGAGAGAGAGAGAGAGAGAGAGAGAGAGAGAGAGAGAGAGAGAGAGAGAGAGAGAGAGAGAGTATAATCTACAGAAAGATTATTGAAATTTGTCCTTTCCTTAAGATTTCACCAAAAAATTGTAAACAAAAACCTAACTACTATTCTTTTAATTGACTAGAAGATAAAAATAAAATGCTTAGAAATGCCTGCCTGCAATTCAGTTAATTGAAGCGAGATAGAAACATAATGATAAGGAACGCCTTGACTTAACCTATTAGAAACACCCTCACGAAGATTAAAGCTATAAATAGCAGTTGATATTCGTTACTGAAAAATTAGAATTAACAATGAAAACCTCTAAAATTTCCTGTCGCC
>NC_089783.1:45761624-45764124 GCF_040412425.1 Macrobrachium rosenbergii | reverse complement strand
TCAGAGGCTCAGTTTTATATTCGCCCTCGATACACCGTTATTTAATTCTTTATTATTTTCCCCCGTGGAATTTTGTGGTTTCAATTTGTAATAGCGCTCTGCTGAAAGCGGCATTTTGCCACCGATTCCAGTTGTTATGCTCAGTTCCTCAAAAAAACGATTTTGCTGTAATTAACACGAAATCAAACTGCAGTGGATTATGATTTAAGATATTTTGTTAATTTTCGGGGAACATCACTACCTTATGGAAACTCGGGAACACCTGGGAGAGTGAAAATATTCGGACGTGCAAATCCGGTTTCATTAAGAGATAAACTGAACACCAAGCAAACGCAGAGAGGATTACGTGAAACATGAAACGAGGAACTGGTGCAAGCGGGAAACCGAGAAAAATCGAGGATAAAAGCGAGTGATTAAACGAACCAGACGGACTGGACGACGCGGGGGAAAGCGAAGAGCGGACATTTGTTAATTTATCACAGTACTCATCCCGTTTCTCCCTTTTCGCATCACGGTAGAAAACAGTGAAGAGCTAAATCACGGAGTAAGAGGGACGAGGAATGGATGGTCCCCACGAACTCGAGGAGAAGGATCCGAGTGTCATGGGGAAGAGGGGAGGGAGTTTGTTGCACCTGTCAACTGAGAACTGTCATTCTCACTCTTTCGCTTTGTAAGAGAGAAGGTGGAATAATTCTCCTGCGACGGTTGCTATGTGGTATTGAAGTGTATCATATGCTACGTTTTCTAGAAGGTGGAATTGAAGGACGTGGGGTGGATTATAAGAATCGTAGGCATTCTTTCGAGT
This sequence comes from Macrobrachium rosenbergii, assembly GCF_040412425.1. Classification (NCBI taxonomy): domain Eukaryota; kingdom Metazoa; phylum Arthropoda; class Malacostraca; order Decapoda; family Palaemonidae; genus Macrobrachium; species Macrobrachium rosenbergii. The sequence continues at coordinate 45,763,319 of NC_089783.1, read as the reverse complement.
AGGAAGTATATATATATATATATATATATATTCATATGTGTGTATATAGTATATATATATATATTTATATATATATATATATATATATATTCTTTTATATAGAATATATATATATATATATATATATATATATATATATATATATATATATATATATATATATATATATATATATATATATATATATATATATATATATATATATTCTATATGAAAGAATGCTTAGGTTACAAGATACCACCCATTTGAAACATAACTCCCAAGATTCCTATAATCCACCCCCTCGTCCTTCAATCCCACCTTCCAGAAAACACAGCATATGGTACACTTCAATACCACATAGCAACCGTCGCAGGAGAATTATTCCACCTTCTCTCTTACAAAGCGACAGAGTGAGACTGACAGTTCTCAGTTGACAGGTGCAACAAACTCCCTCCCCTCTTCCCCATGACACTCGGATCCTTCTCCTCGCCTTTCGTGGGGACCATCCATTCCCCGTCCCTCTTACTCCGTGATTTAGCTCTTCACTGTTTTCTACCGTGATGCGAAAAGGGAGAAACGGGATGAGTACTGTGATAAATTAAGAAGTGTCCGCTCTTCGCTTTCCCCCGCGTCGTCCAGTCCGTCTGGTTCGTTTAATCACTCGCTTTATCCTCGATTTTTCTCGGTTTCCCCGCTTGCACCAGTTCCTCGTTTATGTTTCACGTAATCTCTCTGCGTTTACTTGGTGTTCAGTTTATCTCTTAATGAAACCGGATTTGCACGTCCGAGTATTTTCACTCTCCCAGGTGTTCCCGAGTTTCCATAAGGTAGTGATGTTCCCCGAAAATTAACGGAACATCTTAAATCATAATCCACTGCAGTTTGATTTCGTGTTAATTAGAGCAAAATCGTTTTTTTGAGGAACTGAGCATAAAAACTGGAATCGGTTGCAAAATGTCGCTTTCAGCAGAGCGCTATTACAAATTGAAACCACAAAATTCCACGGGGGAAAATAATAAAGAATTAAATAACGGTGTATCGAGGGCGAATATAAAACTGAGCCTCTGATCAGCAAGAGCAGGAGGGGACAGTGAATGAACTCGTTCAGTGGAAAACAGAGAGAGAGAGAGAGAGAGAGAGAGAGAGAGAGAGAGAGAGAGAGAGAGAGAGAGAGAGAGAGTTAGGAAGGGTTACTGTGAGCTCAGGTCATCTCGTAAAAATAGATTGAACATATTGCGAATATATAGAAAGAGAGAGAGGAAATGCAGAGGGAGAGTTCATGTAGCAGAAATGGAATGAGGTTTTGCGTGAGCGATCCAAAGGATCAAGAAATAAATGTCTTTGAATCATACCAGCTTTTGACATGAAAGACCCCGGGCGGTGTGAGGGGCAGGTGCAAGCTGTCTTTCGCTTTTTCATCCTTTCTTTTTCTTTTTTTCCTTTTTTTCTATTGCATATTCTGGTCATTGATTTGATTCAACGCCTGTTAGCCCATATACTTTCCTCTACCCTAGCTCTTCTCTCTCTCTCTCTCTCTCTCTCTCTCTCTGTCTACATACAGACAGACACAGAGACACACTTATATATATATATATATATATATATATATATATATATATATATATATATATATATATATATATATATATATATATATATATATATATATATATATATATATAATATAATATATATGTGTGTGTGTTGTGTGTG
>NC_089783.1:45724124-45756624 GCF_040412425.1 Macrobrachium rosenbergii | reverse complement strand
TCTTCTTCTTCTTCTTCTTCTTCTTCTTCGTTGCTTCATATCCTGTTCCTTCTTCTCTTCCTTTGCTGGACCCTCCTGGAACGAATGGATGAAGCTAGTCCTCTGCTCTTCTTGAGCCCTCTTCTTCTTCTTCTTCGTCTTCTTCTTCTTCTTCTTCTTCTTCTTCTTCTTCTTCTTCTTCTTCTTCTTCTCATGCTGCTGTTCCTTTTGCTCCTTCTGCTACTTTCACATTGCTGCATATCCTGTTATTCCTTCTTCTCCTCCTCTGCTGGACCCTCTCTGGAATGAATGGATATCGCTAGTCCTCTGCTCTTCTTGAGCCCCCCTTCTTCTTCTTCTTCTTCTTCTTCTTCTTCTTCTGGTGCTGCTGCTGGTTTGCTGCTACTTTTACGTTGCTGCATATCCTGTTCCTTCTTCTTCTCCTCCTCTGCTGGACCCTCCCTGGAACGAATGGATGTCGCTAGTCCTCTGCTCTTCTTGAGCCCCCTTCTTCTTCTTCTTCTTCTTCTTCTTCTTCTTCTTCTTCTTCTTCTTCTTCTTCTTCTTCTAGTGCTGCTGCTGGTGTTACTGCTACTTTTACGTTGCTGCAAATCTTTGTTCTTTCTTCTCCTCCTATTGCTGCTGCTGTTCCTGCTCCTTCTTCTGGTGTTACTGCTGCTACTTTTACGTTGCTGCAAATCTTCTTCCTTCTTTTCCTCCTATTGCTACTGCTGCTGCTGTTCCTTCTCCTTCTGCTGGTGTTACTGCTACTTTTACGTTGCAGCAAATCTTGTTCTTTCTTCTCCTCCTATTGCTGCTGCTGGTGTTCCTGCTCTTTCTGCTGATGTCATTGCTGCTTTTACGTTGCTGCAACTCTGTTCCTTCTTCTCCTCCTATTGCTGGTGATGCTGCTGTTCCTGCTCCTTCTGCTGGTGTTATTGCTGCTTTTACTGCTTTTCCTGAACCCCTTGTTCTTCTTCTTCTTCTTCTTCTTCGTTTCTTCTTCTTCTGCTGTTTCTGCTGCTGGCGTTCTTGCTACTGCTGTTCCTGCTACTTTTCCGTTTGCTGCCCCCTTCTCCTCCTATTGTCTTCCTCACGCTCTCGGTAGTCCTCTGCTTTTCCTGAACCTCTTCTTCTTCTACTCCTTCCTCTCCTCCAACTGCTGCTGCTGTTTCCTGCTCCTGCTGTTACTGCTACTTTTACGGCGATGCAGCTTCAGTTTCTTCTTCGAAGGTACGTACGTGCCAGCGCTTTTCCCGAACCTCTTCTTCTTCTTCTTCTTCTTCTTCTTCTTCTTCTTCTTCTTCTTCTTCTTCTTACTGCTACTACTGTTATTTCTGCTCTTGCTGTTCCTGCTCCTGCTGCTGTTCCTACTGCTTTTACGTTGCTACACCTCTTCCTCTTTCTTGGAAGATGCGTAGGTCCTAGTGCTTTTCCTGATCCTCCTCCTCCTCCTCCCCCCCTCCTCCTCCTCCTCCTCCTCCTCCTCCTCCTCCTGATGCGTCACCTGCTGTTTCTGCTACTTTTACGTTGCTGCATCTCCCGTTTCTTCTTCTCCTCTGCTGGACCCTCCCTGGAACGAACAGATATAGCACCATTGCATGGCTGTAGGGACGTACTTGCAAGACTCTCTCTCTCTCTCTCTTGCTATTTTTTTTCCTGCTGTCCTCTTTTTTATGTTGTGTCTTGTATCTCTTTCTGCTTCTTGGTGTTTTGCTTTGATTTGTTTTTGATTTCATATCTTCCCTCTGTCTCTTCTCTTCTCTCTGTCTCTCCTGTCTCATTCTTTTCCTCGAGGTCGTGATCTTACTTTCTGTCCACAGCACTTTATCTCTCTCTCTCTCTCTCTCTCTCTCTCTCTCTCTCTCTCTCTCTCTCTCTCTCTTATTTTCATCCAACCTTTATAAAGCTCTGTCTGTCTGTCTCTCTCTCTCTCTCTCTCTCTCTCTCTCTCTCTCTCTCTCTCTCTCTCTCTCTCTTATTTTCTGTTCATCCAACCTTTATAAAGCTCTCTGTCTGTCTGTCTGTCTGTCTGTCTGTCTCTCTCTCTCTCTCTCTCTCTCTCTCTCTCTCTCTCTCTCTCTCTCACGCAAACAAGATATAGATCTGATGTTATAGCACCTTTATATTTATAGCCCTTTCCCTTTCTCTCAAGTTCTTCTTGTCTTAACCATTCCGATCGCGTTGTATCTAAAGGTGTTCGACAATAACCACCTTTATCTGTATTCCCCGCCCCCTTACGACGCTTTTATCGTGGCTTCGAGTGTTCTGCGAGCATTTATTTTTCGTCTTTACTGTTATTGCTTTCTGCGGAAGCTGTTATTTGCACCCCCGCATTGCGTTGTGAATAATAGATCAATAACGTAATATTTAAGATTAATTTTTTCCCTTTTTCTTGGCTTATCTGTCAGTCGGGTATATTGTCACGCGCGCCATAAACTTCAATTTCGCCTTCATTGAACGGTAGTTTTGCATGTCATTATCAATGTATCAACGTGTTTTAAGGTCGTGTAATTAATATCGTTACTGTTGGTGGGTTTACTATCGCGTGTCACGCTTTTAGATCGCGTTTTACGTATTTTCTTTTTTTTTATTTATTTATTTATTTTTTTTTTTTGCTAGATCCTCCGTCCTGTTTTGATCATGATATACTAAGGTCTTTTTTTTTAAGAGGGGAGATTCCAGTGTTTGAGGTCAGTTTTTTTTCTCAGACGAGATTTCCATATGTGGATTTATGTGGAGTTATATGTGGATTAATGTGGATTTTATGTGGATTTATTAAGATGGATATTTTCTAATATGTTGCTCTTGTAAAAAAAAAAATTGTGACGGGAGATTAGAATGTTTGAGCGTCAGTTTTTGATTTGGTTCGGAGACGGGATTAATATATGTGGATTTATGTTTGGATTCTGATTCTAAGATGGATTTTATGGATTTATGTTGTTTTTGTGCTGTTGTAAAAAAAATCATGAAGGGTGATTAAAAATGTTTGAGAGTCAGTTTTTGGTTTGGTTCTGAGATGGGATTTATATATGAGGATTTATGTGGATTCTATGTGGACTTTCTGTTGCTGATGCACAAAAAATCATGAGTTAATCAGAAATATTAACAGATATTAAATATTCATGTTTTTATTATTGTTTCCAGGCGGTCTTAAACTAGCCATATAATCCTTAGGAATGATAACCGTGCGATCTTTTCCCCAACCCGTGAAAATAACGCCGACCACATTCCATTTAAACCCAGGAGTCATATTTAATCTGAATCCAAGACCCGTATTTCAATGTAACACTAGCATTAGCACAATCGAAAAAGCGACAGCCATTCTACAAAAAAAGAATGAAAGGTGGCAGTGATATTACCCGTCATGCGAGACAGAATAACTTTGCAGTATATTTAAGAAACCTCCCGAGCTATTTTCACTATTCTCTCATGCGTCAGACCAATGAAGAGGAGTTTCATGAGAGAAAGAAAGAAGAAGAAGTTCGACTTAAAGGCACGCTATCCGCTCATCAGAGCCATGTTTCATATTCTAATGTTAGCCGTGACCACCGCCAAAGGGGATATTATTTCTCCGATTTAATGCTATAGTCAGTCGCATTACGGATACGAGCATACTATGTCAGTGTTCAAACGGCGATCTGCATACTTGGGAATACCTGTGTTAAGGAAATGTGGTATGTTTTTTATTTCATTTTTTTATGAATCTTTTCCATATTTTTTTTATCTGATTTACATGAACCTCTGAATCTATTAGGATGGTTCATGCTTGGGAATACCTGTAGTAAGGAAAGGTGGTATGTTTTTTTTTTTTTCATTTTTTTATGATTCTTTTGTATATTTTTTTTTATCTGATTTACATGAACCTCTGTATTTATTAGCTTGGTTCATGCTTGGGAATACATGTACTAAGGAAAGGTGGTATGTTTGTTTATTTAGTTGTTTTTTGTACTTCTTTTATATATATCTGTATTTTTTTGTCTAATTTGCATGAACCTCTATACCTATTAGCTCGGGTCGTGCTTGGGAATACCTGTGTTAAGGAAATGTGGTATGTTTTTTTTTTATTTCATTGTTTTTTATGTTTCTTTTGTATATTTTTTTTATGTTATTTACTTGGACATCTGTTCTATCAGCTCGATTCGTGCTTGGCAATTCCTGCATTAAGGAAAGGTGGTATGTTTTTTTATTATTTCGTTGTTTTTATTTACTTCTTTTGTATATATATTTTTTTGTTCTAATTTACAAGAACCTCTGTATCTATAAGCTCGGTTCATGCTTGGGAATACCTGCATCAAGGAAATGTGGTATTTTTTTTATTTCATTTTTTTCATGTTTCTTTTGTATATTTTTTTAATCTGATTTACATGAACCCCTGTTCTATCAGCTGGGTTCATGCTTCGAATACCTGTATTATGGAAAGGTGGTATGTTTTTTTTTTTTTTTTTTTTCATTTCATTGTTTTTGTACTCCTATATATATATATATATATATATATATATATATATATATATATATATATATATATATATATATATATATATATATATATATATATTTTTTTGTCTAATTTACATGAACCTATTTATCTGTTAGCTCAGTTCATGCTTGGAATACCTGTATTAGGGAAAGGTGGTATGTTTTTTTTTATTTCTTTGTTTTTTACACTTTTTTGCGTAGTTTTTTTCTGATTTACCTGAACCTCTGTATCTGTTAGCTCGGTTCATGCTTGGGAATACTTGTATTAAGGAAAGGTGGTATGATTTTGTATGTCTTTTTTTATACTATTTTTGTATATTTTTTCTGATTTACACGAATCTGTTTGTCTGTTAGCTCAGTTATATTAGCACAGAAGGTTTGGAATGAAAGAGACAGTGTTTGATGTTACTAGTCTTACTGAAATATTTGTGAATCCTGATTTTCCTAATACGAAAGACTTCTACGAAACTCCTAAACACAGTCATTCATCTTCTTTTAATACTATTTTTAATATTTTTGTTTCTTGAACCTAATTTAACTCACAGCCACTTTCACCAGATTTTTATTTTTTTTATTAAAATTTTCAGAAAGTTTTACTTGAATTATTTTATTCGAATTTTCAGAAAGCTTTATTAGAATTTTTTCACTAGAATTTTCAGAAAGTTTTATTAGAATTATTTTCTTTTATTTTCACACAGTTTTACCAGAATTATTTTTTTACAGTGTTCAGAAAATTTTATTAGATTTTTTTATTAGAATTTTCAGAAAGTGTTACTATATTTATTTATTTTAGAATTTTCAGAGTCATATTAGAATTTTTTATTAGAATTTTCTGAAAGTTTTACAAGATTCTTAAAAATAATCTTCAGAACGTTTTATTAGAATTTTTACAGTTTTCAGAACGTTGAATTTTGGCACAAGGTTGAAGCTCCGTTCCATGACCTCTAAAGAAGGTCCCGCCTTTGAAAAGAGGGAGTCTTTTAAAATAAGTGACAACCGATGCCAAGAAATGCTCAATAGAAAGGCGAAAAAGATGAGGAAAACAGTTTGCGCTATCTAAAATATATATATAATATATATAATATATATATATATATATATATATATATATATATATATATATATATATATATATATATATATATATATATATATATATATATATATATAAATATATATATATATATATATATATACATATATATATATATATACACACACATATATATATATATATATATATATATATATATATATGTGTGTGTGTGTGTGTGTGTGTATAATAAGTTTTTTCACTATTATGGAGTTGGCGTCAGAAAGTTACCTTTCCTAACTTCATATACCGGGATGCGGCTGTTCACCTACGCCCTGCAGTTGCTTAACCTTGCTCATTGACCGTTCAACTGTGTAGCAAGCGTGTTGCCTTCACACACAGAAACAGTCTTATATACACACTTGTGCACTTGTGTGTGAGTGCGAAGTTGTAAACCTCCACAGAATCTGGTGTATTTGAAACTTTAAACCTAAACTGAAGAAATATGCTTTAGTGGGGGATTAAGATTTTGCCATTTTCAGCACATCCAATAATAATGCACTCAAGCTTTTCCTTTCCAGCCCTCCAAACTCCTGAACCGCTCTTTTTCTCATTTTTGCCACTTATTATTTAATAACAATGGTGCGAAGGTGTAAGCCTTCACAGAATTTGATGCCTTCGAATGTTTAAAATCAGAATGAAACAATATTTTTTAGCTAGGAATTTAACAATATACTTTAGCTAGGGATTATGATCTCTGCATTCTGAGTACATCTGATAACATTGCACAAAAACCTTTCAAGTCCCGTGTACCGCTCCGTCTCTCATTTCTGTCACTATCATCCAATAACAACGGTGCAAAGAGTACCACCCCCGCCAGAGCAGCTGGGCCGGTTTCTTGTGTACCGTTGCCCCGAAGTAATCTTCTTTCCATTATTCCCGGATGAATGACTCTTATCTCCTCTCAACAGATATCGCCGACGACGCCAGAGGGATAAGCTCGGCAGGGGATGGCCCCCGGGACCTCTGGCCCCTTGGCCTCCGGATGATCACTCCGCAGCCACCAGGCACATCATGGCGGACGACTACATCTACCACTCGTACTCCACCGTCAGGAAAGTCCCGGTCACGAAGGTCTAAGGTCCTGAATAAGGTCGGCGAAGAAGATCAGACTACCCGACGGGGGAGTCGTCAGTGGGAGTCCATCAGCCCGGAGAAGGAATGTGGCTTTGATTATGTTGTAAGTGAGGGCTTTGGAACCGTATCTGAGTATTGTGGCTGGTTCAATTGTGGAGGGTTCTGGTCTTTGGCGGAAAACTGTGGAAATGTCACGTTCTGGAAGGCTGGAATAATGTCTCAGTTCCGGGAGGAATTGACTAATATAGTCTTATTACTCGGAGGGAGTCACCTTTTGCCTAAGCGCATAGACAATGAGGAATCTGACATGTGGTTTGAATTAAGAGCTTTCTGAATTGATTTGATTATCAACACTATAACAAAAGAAAACTAACTTTTTCGCTTCAGTTAAGTTAGACGAAAGTCTTGAAAATAATATTAACACCCTAACATCCATCTAGAACGGTCGTTAAATTATTAATTTATCCAACGTCATACATTTGGAAAAAGGCGAATTTATGTATTAATAATGCAACAACATGTCATAAAATATCTCGGGAACAGAGAGATTCATATTTGTGAAAAATTTCTAAAACATCTAATCTTAAAACATCTCGGGAACAGATAGATTCCTATTTGTGGAACATTTCTAAAACATCTCGGGAATAGGTAGATTCATATTTCTGGACAATTTCTAAAACATATAATCATAAAACATTTCGGGAAAATTTCTAAAACATCTAATCATAAAACATCTCGGGAAAAGATAGATTCATATTTGTGGAAAATTTCTAAAACATCGAATCATAAAACATGTGGAACATTTCTAAAACATCTCGGGAATAGATAGATTCATATTTGTGGGCAATTTCTAAAACATCTAATCATAAAACATCTCGGGAACTAATAGATCCATATTTGTGGAAAATTCCTAAAACATCTAATCATAAAACATCTCGGGAACAGATAGATTCATATTTGTGGAAGATTCCTGGAAACATTTCATAAAACATCTGATAGACAATTTCTAAAACATCTAATCATCTCGGGGAACAGATAGATTCATATTTGTGGAAGATTCCTGAAACATCTAATCATAAAACATCACGGGAACAGATAGATTCCTATTTGTAGACAATTTCTAAAACATCTAATCATAAAATATCTCAGGAACAGATAGATTCATATTTGTGGAACATTTCTAAAACATCTCGGGTGTAAATAGATTCATATTTGTGGAACATTTCTAAAACATCTCGGGAACAGATAGATTCCTATTTGTAGACAATTTCTAAAACATCTGATCATAAAACATCTTGGGAACAGATAGATTCATAGTTGTAGAAAATTCCTAAAACATCTAATCATAAAACATCTCGGGAACAGATAGATTCATATTTCTCGAAGATTCCTAAAACATCTAATCATAAAACATCTCGGGAACAGATAGATTCATATTTGTGGGAAATTCCTAAAACTTCTAATCGTAAAACATCTCGGGAACAGATACATTCCTATTTGCAGATAATTTCTAAAACATCTCGGGAACAGATAGATTCATATTTGTGGAAAATTCCCAAAACATCTCATTATAAAACATCTCGGGAACAGATAGATTCATATTTGTGGAAGGTTCCTAAAACATCTAATCATAAAACATCTCGGGAATAGATAGATTCATATTTGTCGAAGATTCCTAAAAATCCAATCATAAAACATCTCGGGAACAGATAGATTCCTATTTGCAGATAATTTCTAAAACATCTAATCATAAAACATCTCGGAACAGATAGATTCATATTTGTGGAATCTAAAACATCTCGGGAATCGATAGATTCATATTTGTGGACAATTTCTAAAACATCTAATCATAAAACATCTCGGGAACAGATAGATTCATATTTGTGGAACATTTCTAAAACATCTCGGAACAGACAGATTCATATTTTGTGGACAATTTATAAAACATCTACTCATAAAACATCTCGGGGAACACATAGATTCATATTTTTGGACAATTTCTAAAACATCTAATCATAAAACATCTCGAGAACAGATAGATTCATATTTGTGGAAAATTTCTAAAACATTTAATCATAAAACATCTCGGGAACAGGTAGATTCATATTTGTGGAACATTTCTAAAACATCTAATCATAAAACATCTCGGGAACAGATAGATTCATATTTGTGCAACATTTTTAAAACATCTCGGGAACAGATAGATTCATATTTGTGGAACATTTTTAAAACATCTAATCATAAAACATCTCCGGAACAGATGGATTCATATTTGTGGACAATTTCTAAAACATCTAATCATAAAACATCTCGGGAACAGATAGATTCATATTTGTGGACAATTTCTAAAACATCTAATCATAAAACATCTTGGGAACAGATAGATTGATATTTGTGGAACGTTTTTAAAACATCTGATCATAAAACATCTCGGGAATAGATAGATTCATATTTGTGGAACATTTCTAAAACATGTCGGGAACAGATAGATTTATATTTGTGAAAAATTACTAAAACATCTAATCATAAAACATCTCTGGAACAGATAGATTCATACTTGTGGAACATTTCTAAAACGTCTCCGGAATAGATTAATATTTGTGGAAAATTCCTAAAACATCTAATCACAAAACACCTCGGGAATAGATAGATTCATATTTGTGGACAATTTCCTTAACATCTAATCACAAAACATCTCGGGAACAGAGAGATTCATATTCGTGGACAATTTCTAAAACATCTAATCATAAAGCATCTCCGGAACAGATGGCTTCATATTTGTGGACATCTCTTAATAAAAGCATCTAAGCAGACGCTTTCCCGGGAAGGCCTCTCTCTCTACTGCCTAACAACTGCCACAAAAGAGGCTATTTATTTAATAAAGGCCGGAATCCACTCGCTTCATTTGGTGGAGAAAATTCTTATAGTTTCCCCCCGCCTCCCTTCCTTTATTCCGGGAGGAAAAGTCACTGGGCAAACAACGAGCCTTTTGTTTGACTTTGCCGGGACATTTACTTTGCGAGTGTCGTTAAATATGAAAGGGAATTTTTTTTTTTTTCATCCGAAAGGAAATCTTGGCGGCGGCTGATTGAATCTCGAATTGCTTAATGTTACCGAATTATTTATTTCTGTTGTTTAAGGATTTCGGAAGATTTTTACAAAGGCATTTTATCACATGATTGGTTTAATTAGTTTGAACCGTAGAAATAAAACAAAAACTGTGAAAAACCAGGTTGTAGGGAATTAAAGGACGCGAAGAAAAGAAATAAAGAAATATTAGTATATAATATATTATATATATATATATATATATAAATATATATATATATATATATATATATATATATAAATATATATATATATATATATATATATATATATATATATATATATATATATATATATATATATATTATATATATATATATATATATATATATATATATATATATATATATATATATATATATATATATATATATATATATATATATATATTATATATATATATATATATATATATATATATATATATATATATATATGTGTATATATATATATATATATATATATATATATATATATATGTATATATATATATATATATATATATATATATATATATATATATATATATATATATATATATATATATATATATACACTTGCATACATACATACATATATACATATACACAATATGTCGTCAGTGCTTTTGCTGTAAGCCGCTGACGACCCTCTGCTTTTAACAGATGGAAAAGAATCAATTCAGAGCTCACAAGAAAAAAAAAAAATAATAATTCCTCCACGGATCGCACCGAAGGTGTGAGAGAACGAAGAGACTGGGCGCGATATCTTATCTGCCCTTACATGCCTGGCCCCGGGGATTCCGTCATATGGCCGATAAGGCAAAGGCATATTCGGTAGAATGAAAATGTTGGAGATCTGTATACGAACGCTCCTGTTATCGAGCACTCTCCTGCGTATTTTCTTTTCCCCTTAGATCCCTCTCCTGCCCCCGAGATAATGTTTCCTAGCTTCGATGACTGTAGAATATTTGGATGTGGAAAATGATTTATGGCTGCAGAAGATATCGTAAGTGAAAAAGAGCTCGTGACTTTATGACGCCCGAAAGTTATAAAGGAACGGTTCGGATTTGGATCGATATGTCTTCTTTGAACGCCGTGTTTCTTCGGCTTCAAAGGTTAACGTGTTTAAAGCAGTGAACCTGCTTGTAATGGCAGACGTATTGTATGATTAGAATTAAATTGAATGCTATTGATTATATTAATTAGGAGATAACCAAATAATGCTCAAATTCCTTTTTTAAAACTAAATATGAGATCCAGTTTATAAAGCTGATGAAATTATTACTGTCATCATATTGGCGTACTTTTAGAAATAAATGATGTCATCATTCATAAAGGGTATTACAAAATTCATAATTTTTATTTATTGTTGTTATGGATTTTTTTACAGTCGAATTAATTGGATTATGAGGCACTAAACCAATAGTATAATATGTTAATCAACATTCCACATCGAAGACTTATTCGGAAGATAAGTAAATTCCAACTAAAATGTATCAGAGTAAATGAATATTTCCTCGGTGGTAACCTGCCATTGCATCCACTATTCCATTTACCAGACATCTATTTCAGATAATATTTTGGAAACGAAAATTTCTAGATTTCTGTCTCCTATTTTTACAAATAGAGTTCTCGGAAAATTCAGACGTATTCATAAGGTTTCTCTATTAATAGCCTATATACTGTTTCCATCGACCTCCAGTACTTTGCGGAAGGTATTAATAACTTCAACGAATTGAGATTGGCGCCTATTAGGAAAATAAACGAAAAGTTATGATGTGCTTTTGTGAGTAAAGAAGCGATTCAGTAAGGAAAAAATCAACTACGAAACTGGAAGATAAACTTTACAGAATTAGAGAAAACATGATGAAACGGATTTGATAGAAACTAGTGGAAGGCAATACGATTTTCAAAGTTATTAAGCAAAAGGAAAGAAATCAGTTTTGTTTTTGAAATATGTAGATTTCCATCTCTGATGTGGCGAAAATGTGCGTAGTTTTAAACAGAGTAGATGTAAACATTGTGGAGACTTCTTGCCTTTTTGTTTTCTTAATCTTATTCAGGAAGAAAATAATGTTGGAGAATACGGTTGTGAATGTAAATAAGACGATTTTAGGTCGGTTTTTTCTCGTATCTCTGTCTTAGTCCTTTATATAAAAAAACGACTCTGTAATGTAGTTACAAACTGTTAGGAAAACCTGTCTTATATCGTTTTTATCTTGTGACGCCGTTTTTCCTCGTTAGACGTTGTCAGCGAGACGAGGCGTGGCGACGGTGACTGAAGACTTGTACATAAAGCATAATCTTAATATAAAAGTATAATTTCTTATATCTGGCATAAGATAATTATTGTAAGTCGTTTGGAGAACCATGTTTTGCTTCATGAATCTCACGAGTCAGCTGACCGTTGATTTCATTGTCGTTTATCATCGTTGCAGCGTGTTTCCCTCGAATTATCCTGCACGACCCCTCCCATTGGTTCTCCAACAAACAGCCCCTCACCACTAGTCCTCCAACAAACAGCTCCTCCCCACCAGTCCTCCAACAAACAGCCCCTCCCCGCCGGTCATCAACAAACAGCCCCCCCTCCCCTAGTCCTCCAACAAACAGCCCCATCAGTCCTACAACAAAGAGCCCCTTCCAACCAGTCCTCCAACAAACAGCCCTCTCCACCAGTCCCCCAACAAACAGCCCCTCCCACCGGTCATCAACAAACAGTCCCCCTCACCTGGTCCTCCAACAAACAGCCCCATCAGTCCTCCAACAAACAGCCCCTCCCCACTGGTTATCCAGCAAACAGCCCCTACCCCTGGTCCTCCAAAAAACATCCCCTACCCCTGGTCCTTCAACAAACAGCGCCTCCCCACCAGTCCTCCAACAAGCATCCTCTCCCCTGTGGTCCTCCAACAAACACGCCCATCCCCACCGGTACTCCAACAAACAGCCCCGCCCACCCCACCCCTTTACCCTGCTTCACCACCAACGTCTGACACACTTCAACGAGAGCCATATAAGAACCAACTCATCTGCTTACCATCAATCCATCTGAAAACCCTCTATTCATCGCCGACAGGCTGCAGTTCATCGTTAATCATCACACAGCCACTCAACATACCACGAGAGAGAGAGAGAGAGAGAGAGAGAGAGAGAGAGAGAGAGAGAGTCTCGGCTTGTGAAGAGCCTCCCGTACGTGAGAAGCTAAATGTAAATTTGTCGAAACAAGTGCCATGCCAAACAGGTGGTATTTTGTAGTTCCAGTGGCATCTAATAATTTTAAGAATGTGATTGTCTTGATCTTGTTTTTTAGTGATAACCTCCATCTCTTTTTTTTTTTTTTTTGTTAAGGAAAAAAAAATGCTTCAGAATAATCTGGTTAGACTTAGGCATTCGTATGATTTCGTCTTCGTCGATGAGGACGTAATGCTAATGATAATAATGATAATTATAAAGGTAATCTGTAAGTGAATTCTTTTTTTGAGAGATATCTGTAGCATCTCTGAGGACGTCGTGTTCTTGTCATTAACCTCTTCGTGAACAATGTTATTTCCATGTCATGGTGATCAGTAGAGAAATTACCTAAGGAAAAGTGAAGGCAAGTTAACGGCTGCTTCGTTTTTATCCTTCTTATTCTAAGGAACATTTTCTTAGCTGGTTTAACAAACTGCATTTTTGTATAAGGCTAAAAAGGAAAAGTCTTTCCCCACTTGAACAGGTTTCTTAATTACTCACATATTGCTACTACACTCACAGACAAACTGGCACACACATATATGTGTTAAGACATGTGTTCATACATATATCTGTGTAAATATTGCATATATTTGTATATTTGTAAGTCTATATATATATGTATATATATGTGTAAAATATATATATATATATATATATATATATATATATGTATATATATATATATATATATATATATATATATATATATATATATATATATATATATATATATATATATATATATATATATATATATATATATATATATATATATATATATATATATATATATATATATATATGCTTCCGAGTAATGTATACGTAAGCGTAATTTGATGAAATACATCACTGACATTCCATTTCCATAAATTGCTTTAGGCTTCTTATGATTGTAGATGTTTATTATTAACTCTCTCGCGCACAATTCTTTCTTTCCCCTTTTATGAACTTCACGATTCACAATGAATATTCATAGATATTAAGTTTCCAATTTTTTCCTTTTTTTTTAAATCAATCGTGAATTATCGGATCAGCTTCCAAAAGATGTAAAATCTTTGCTTCTCTCTTTTGGGTAATTTTGAATCAATGATAAAAAAAAGAAGATGCTTCAGCTTGTTATCTTGTTCATGGAGTATTTTGTATTTTTGTAAAATAAACTTGTGGAAAAAGGCAAAGTTTTGTCTCACGTTATTATTCATTATCCTTCTCCCTCCCGAAACCCGGCTCTCCATCTTTTGATTCGGTCGATCAAAGATTCATTATCTTACTCTTGTTGTGGTGGTCAAAGTTTTTTTGTTGGTATGAAATATATATATTTTTACGGTGTATCATTTACTTTTTTTTTATTATACTTGCGTTCATGATCGTTTTATTCTTTTGGACCATATCTTCCTTCTACTCTTCTCTTTTGCCCCGTTGTCACAAAGCCCAACACTCGGGAAAGATGGACACCTCCCATTTCAAATGAAAGTGGATTAACACTGGAAAAAAATTGCCTTCGTCAAGCCAGACATCGCATTCTCGGTTTTAATGAAAGCAGATGCAAGATAACGTAAGAATTCTCTGTTTCCAGGCGTTTCTTCAACAACAACGCCTCCTCCTCCTCCTCCTCCTCCTCCTCCTCCTCCTCCTCCTCCTCCTCCTCCTCCTCCTCCTCCTCCTTGCAGTATTCCCAAAGGTCGTTTTCCTCTCACCCTCCCTCGCTACTTCCAAGCCCTCTTACGACCTGGAAAGAGGATATCCTTCCAGATAGAGCAAAGAGAATGTCCTCGATCTCGGAATGCCAGGCTTCCTTAATGCCTCCGTGACTAACGCCCCTGCTTTTCCCTCCGTCCCATTAACCCTCGCGTCTTGAGAGAAATCAGCTTGCACCCTTTCCCTTAATAAAACGGATAAAAAGAGCAGGGAATGGCGACGGTACTTATTAGAGAGACCGGCGTTAGCGAAGGCGAACTTGGTCCATGTAAGGAAAAGTTTGCGGTCCCGGTAGGATAATTTCATACGGGGACCAGGGAAAAACACTGATGGAATTAAAACTTACGACTGTGTTGGAGTCAACTCAAACGATCCTAAGTAAAAGGGAAGGATGGGGCTGGAGGGTAAGGGATATTCCGCCTAGGGGATCGAGCTTTCCCTCGAAAATGCGTCTGTAGAAATGGAAACATCAAAAGTATTCATTAGAACGAGGGGTTTTGCATATTGTTCCCTCTGTCGTGGGGGAATTAAAATCTTCCCATAGAGAGCTTGGGCAACGGTTGCATATTCATGGACAGATAATACTCGCAGGGATAAATGTAGCGTGTTAAATTTCAAATTTCTTTGTAGGGTAAAGCAATACCTTTATTCATGCATGACTTATCATGTACTTGATGCTGCAATTATCGATTAACATAACTGAATTAAAACGACGTGTATGTTGATATTTTACCTGGGAAACGTTTGTGCTTTCTTACATACAGTTCTCCACCAATCTGCCTGCCTATTGAGGATTCGATTTTCCTTAACTAGCTGACAGTAGCTTCGCATGGAAAACTGGGAACGAATTAACAAAGGGACCTGACCGTTGAAAGATGTAAGATTAATTACAAGTCAAGGAAAACTGAAAGAAAAAGAAGTCTGAAGATTATTAACAAACTGGAAGGAGCGGTCAATGAATCGAGAAAACAAAGGCATTCTGATTTCCAAAGAGAAAATGCAAGGAGACGCACACAAATGGAAGAAGGGAAAGGACTCTCCATCACTGACAACAATAGTACTTATTACACAGAGACAGATTGGCTATTTTGCAGCAACGTAAAGATACTCTGGAGCAGAGGTAAGGGATAGGTCACAGCTTCAACGAAGATATTCCAGTCAGCTTCTTCTCCAAAGGAAAAAGATACTAAGCTCCTCAATACGAAAAAATTCCACTGACATTTAAATGGTAATATTAAGAAAAAGAAGAAAAGAGTTTGCAACATATAAACAGAAGTAATATCTGTGGATGTTTTGGCCATTTGAATTATGCAATCTCTCCAAGATATGTTAAAAGTAACCAGATCAAAAAATGTACAGATGAGAGAATGAATTACACCTACACCAGTCAAAATAGAATTTATTTGACTGATTCTCACTTATTATCCTATTAAATATATCAGGCTATCCAGAGCATCAATTACAAATGAATTAATTGTAAGTTTTGTAGATAAATTTCTGAATTTTTCCCTACCCTCTTCTTTATAGAGAGAGAGAGAGAGAGAGAGAAAATTCCAGAGCACCAATTAAAAATGAATTAATTGTAAGTTTTGTAGATATATTTCTGAATTATTCCCTACCCTCTTCTCTGGAGAGAGAGAGAGAGAGAGAGAGAATTCATAACGCAAACTTAATATCCGTTTATTCCTTTCCTAGAAAAGGTACATGCTTCCAGATTATAGCATGACAGACCAAAACAGAGAGAGAGAGAGAGAGAGAGAGAGAGAAAGTCTGTCATAAAGTAACTATTTATAAGCTTATTCCTCCTCCAGGAAAGGTACATGTTTCCAAATTATAGCAAGACAGCCCGAAACAAAGATTTTGGCACGGAGTGAAACAAAGCTTATGCAATAAACCGTCGAACTTTTTCCAGTTACCTCCGTGCCGAAACATTTAGAAAACAGAACGGAAAGCGAGATTGGGGGAAGGGAAGAAATCTACGGCCTCTAATAGAGTAAAGAATTCAACAATAAATGCCACCATTAGATGCACCAGTACTGGAAACGATATAAGCTTGGGTAAAAGGGCATATATATATATATATATATATATATATATATATATATATATATATATATATATATATATATATATATATATATATATATATATATATATATATATATATATATATATATATATATATATATATATATATATATATATATATATATATATATATATATATATATATATATATATATATATATATATATATATATATATATATATATATATATATATAATAATATTCACCAACCTCTCATGATATCATCACGATCACATGTAGGAGAAGAAGGGAAAGAAAAGGACAAGTGCTGATTACGTATGTTCAGTGATTAAATCTTGTCTATGGTCCAGTGAACGCAGACAGAGAATTTATTGAGATAAGAAGCAAAATACTTGTTTAACTATAGAACAGCAGATAGCAAGAGTAAAAGAGGCTTCAAGATCAACTCTTACAAGTAAAAGGGTTCAGCAGCAAAAAACAATCAACGGACCTTCTTCGACCAAACAATTTCAGTGAGAATTTCCTACCAGAATGGATGCCATAATAATGACCACGTAAAGCAGATGCATTAAAAGCCATTTTATCGGGCTATTCTTGCAATTACAAAACCTGAAAGTAGTTGACAAGATATGCAACGTGGTAAGAGATGCATAGTATATGTGCTAGAGACAAGAAACGAAAGATATATATATATATATATATATATATATATATATATATATATATATATATATATATATATATATATATATATATATATATATATATATATATATATATATATATATGTGTGTGTGTGTGTATGTGTGTGTGTGGATTCATGATGAAATAGGTGTTAAAAAGAACGCATTAAACTAAGGGATAAGCTCATATTCCTGCAGCAACAGCTTCCTGTAGTAAAAGAATGCACAATATATATATATATATATATATATATATATATATATATATATATATATATATATATATATATAGAGAGAGAGAGAGAGAGAGAGAGAGAGAGAGAGAGAGAGAGAGAGAGAGAGGATTCTCCAAGTTGTAAGACTAGGATCCAGATTCGGTGATGGCAGACCGAAGTCTGGCTCACAGTCTCCTTTAACTCATGTTGTAGAAATATCTTGTCCATGACATAGGAATTCGACGGTCCTTGGGAGATGCTCTGTGTTTCATTCTGTAAAGTAAGAGCGGATTCTACCACTTGGCGTTTGAACTGGCAGCTGTTCTTGAAAACAATTGTTAACAGATTCCAATCAACTGAATGATTCAGTTCATGTACTTGATTGAAGATAGCGAGGTGCATTTTGTGTCAGTATCTGGCTGAATGACTGCACTGGGTTTTTCATGTGCCGGGCCATTAAATGATAAATTTTTCAAAATACCTAACGGGCATCCTCTCTCCATTTTAAGACATTTTCTCCCATCCACGCAAGACATTCTGAAGACTTTGCCACAAAGTCAAAGAAGTACATAAATATCTACAGAACGTTAATAATTAAATCTGACATTTCCCTGTTCACAAAAGGACCTTTAAAAGATTGATTACATATTTTGTACTGGTGCCTTCAACGGACCCCTTCCAACCAACCCGGACAGAAGAATAAAATTAGAACTGAGTGCGGATAATAATATATTTTCGTTCACGTTCTAGTTGGATGGATTCCAGTTATTTTTCTCCAAAACAAACGACTTAGTACCAAGTGTCAATTTGGATGCTGAATAGGATGTGGACAGATAAATTAATTTTCTAGAGACTTTGATAATTTCGGATAAAACAGAATATAAAACTAATACTAATATCGATGACAGGCCATTCTTTCATTATCCTACATATATATACTTTACAGCATGATATCTCAGTAAAAAAAAAAAAGGTTAGCCTAAAATTTACTTTTCCTAGTGCCTGGATTTGCTCCCCTAAATATTTAGACCAAGAGCTTGAATTGAATTGTAAACAACTGTCATTTTTAAACTGCCCAAAACCGTGGGATTGACAGTGTTTTACAAATCCAACCAAATCTTCTATTGTACTCTACAAGTTAATCCCAAGAGACAGCCAGTTATAAATCAACATCCCCACATCTGGATAAAGTTAAGAAGCTTAGCCAGACCCTAGGATATGCCAATCTTTTCGTGTGTAGCCATCCGAGTACTTTTGGTAAAACGATTGTTGAATTTCAATAAAAAAAATCCGAGGGAGTTCGATTATATAAATTCTCCCATCTCGATTGTGACAAAGGTTTTACAGGAGGTACAGGTAAATTTCTTTCACAGGGAAATAATCCAGCATAGACGTTCAGGAAAATACAGACACAAAATATCTGTTACCTTTAGTCAAATCTATAAAAAAAAAAAAAAAATTGAATCATGCTGACAGGAATCTGTACCTTAAGAGTAGCTGTCGACTCAAAGGTCAGATGAAAGAACGAATACTATGAATATCTCTAAAGGTTCTTGGAATTTCCGTGCAATCAACGACATATTTCCACAACAAGTGTTAAAGAAGATTGACAGATGATCGCGGGTCTTCCGTCACCTCAACCCGACCCTTTGGCCTACCTCCTGGAAGAATCTTCAGCTTTATTGACTTTCTATGCATCTCTTAATAAATCGCCTGTCTGTATAGGGAAATAGCTTCTACTGAAATTTAACACTATTCACTTCAATTGAGTATTTTACGTACATCCTTTACTAACACACACACACACACACACACACACACACATATATATATATATATATATATATATATATATATATATATATATATATATATATATATATATATATATATATAAACCTAGAATACTTAAGATGGTCAATAAAGAGTTAATGAGTAGAGTGTTAGGCATATTTGGTCTAGGCTACAGGAGTTAAATACCAGGAGTGACAAAACGATCTCGTGATGAAACTGAAGTAAGTGTTCTAGTCAGTACGGTTGTGAGTGACTGGTTGAGTCGAAAAACTGGGATGAGACATTGTTTTGTCAGAGTCTATGGCTGTTTGCTAACTTGCGGTCGAAATTATGTGAAAAGTCAAGAGAAGGACACTAGATGTAGGTGCAAATTTGCGAGATAAGATGTGTTCTGAATGGGATATAGAATGATGTATATTCAGGTATGGTATAGTAGCCATTGTGGATAGTGAAGAGAAACTATAGAGATTGGTGGAAGAGCCTGCAAACATTTACAAGATAAAGCTAAGAGTAATGTTATGATGGTAAACAGGAGCAAGGCAGATAGAACAGAGCTGGAAAGAGAATGGAATCAGGGAATTCTTTTTCTTTAGGAGTCAAGATGCTGGATGATGGTAGGATGAGAAAAGAGCAGGAGAGGAAAGAAAGGCAGAGCAATAAGTGGAAACGGTTAGTTGGGAACTTGTAGTATCTAAGAGAGCCAAGGCTGGAAAAACCGGAGGGGCTGTTGAACCAACGCTCCGCAGTTGAAGTGAAGTGTAGAAGTTGAAGGCAAATGAAAAGTGGATATTGTAGAGATTAACTGTCTATGTAATATCTGTAGTATAAGAAGAACAGAAACTTTTAGGAATGAGGAGACACAAAGGAGTAATAAACACGCGTGTAAAGTTGAAAGGTAGGATAATGTGTTTTGCGATGGTTTAGTCATGTAGAAAGAATGGAGGAAGGTGGATTGATGAAAAGAGTAACCATTCGGAAGTATTCAGAGAGAGGATGACTAGAAAGGGTAGTACAGGTGAAATGAAAGAGCTATTAAAAATTAAGGGACTCGTCTGAGAAGTGACAGATCATATAAGATAGGTGAGAAAGCCCCAGTATGTGTAAGGGAGTTAAAACGGTGTTTGTGAATCTCCTGCGTAGGTGCAACAAGATATTGATATTGCGGAAATATTCTGCAAAGGTATCCCTCCACGAATCGGTGATTTAGGTGTGAATGTTGCAGTGATCAATGTATTTTTCCCCTTGGAGCTACCTCCTGTTAGTGGAAATGGATCAGTGTTAAAACATTAACATACATACATACATACATATATATATATATATATATATATATATATATATATATATATATATATATATATATATATATATATATATATATATATATATATATATATATATATATATATATATATATATATATATATATATATATATATATATATATATATATATATATATATATATATATATATATATATATATATATATATATATATATATATATATATATATATATATATATATATATATATATATATATATATATATATATATATATATATATATATATATATATATATATATATATATTATACACACACATGGCGAAACTGAGTAAATCGTCTCGGCATAAACTCATTAATATTACATAAACATTATCCCATGACAAAAGCCTCTCATTAAAGTGGCCTTTATCTTTCGTCAGGGGATTAGCAAGAAGCGCTTTATTATAAAGCATGTTGGATAATCTCTTCAATTATGCGAGGGCAGATGAAACGACCTCCGCTTCACTGGCCTCATAAGGTCTCCATAAAGGCGCTGTGACCTCCCATCGCCCTTTCCTTTGGTGGCCGAATAATTAACACAAATTTTCCGCTCAAAGTTTTTCTCTCGCGACTTTCTGGTGCAACTCTGATAGATAGGGCAACGTTTAGAAGTAAGATGAAGGAGAAGAAGAAGAAGAAGAACATTATGAAAATTTACAGAATGGATATTCAAATTAACAGAAATTTTCAGCTCAAAGTTTTTCTCTCGCGACTTTCTTGTGTAACTTTGATAGATAGATAGGACAACGTTTAGAAAAGAAGAAGAAGAAGAAGAAGAAGAAGAAGAAGAAGAAATTTTACGGTATGGATAATATTCAAGTGAACACAAATTTTCTGCTCAAAGTTTCTCTCTCTCTGTTCTCTGTTGTAACTCTGATAGACAGAGCAACGTTCAGAGAAAAGGAGAAGAAGAAGAAGAAGAAGAAGAATATTATGAAAACTTACAGAATGGATAATATTCAAATTAACACAAATTTTCCTCACAAAGTTTCTCTCTCTCGATTTTCTGGTGTAACACTGATAGATAGATAGGGCAACGTTTAGAAATAAGAAGAAGAAGAAGAAAGAAGAAGAAGAAGACGCTAAAGGATATAATGAAAACTTATAGAATGGATAACATCCAGAATTATTTTCGGAGAGACAAAGGGATGAAAATTATTTAAAGATGAAACGGAAGAATTATTTAAAGACGAAATGGAAAAGAATATGTTAACGAGGAACAAAAGGGGAGATGAGAGATGTGTTAGATTGCATACAAAGTAGAGACAGAGAGGGTAAAAGACTGAATTGGGATTGAAAGGAATTAAAAGAGCGCTGGAAGAGAGAGAGAGAGAGAGAGAGAGAGTGGGGTGTGGCTAAGAATCTGCGTCATTGTATTTTAAAAGCTTCCTTTACTACAGAACCCAGTAGTATTAATCTCGTTATTTAAAAAATATAAATATATGTTTCTTGACAAAGCTAAATAAATTTACTGTTAGTTGTCAGTAATACTGACAAGTTGGTAATGAAAATCCGCTTAGTGATCTCGAAACTCTTTATCCTACAGAAAAATAAATATTCAAATACTTTTCAGGTCTTTTCTCGTTCACTTAGCATAGTCATTCACATATTTATTGTGCACAACATTGTTGTTGTTACTTGCAAACTGCAAAGGAAACAATATTTATTTAGAATGAATCTGTCTGAGAAATAGATTGTATATGTACAATCACGCTCGTAACCTCTTCATGAATTAGTCTTAAATATCTTTAGCAGCGATTTCGTTTGCATTAAGCTCATTAAAAGAATTTAAAAAAAGCCATTTTCTTTCAGAAATATCCATAGGCACGTAATTTATTTCACAAGAATGTATTTAGAAATTTAAATGCGTACTACATCTGGGTTACAATCACGCAACTCATTTGACGTTGAAATCCTTTCATGACACTTTTCACTCGGGTTCAGTCTATTCATCTCCAGCAACAGGTAATTTTCCAGCTGCAAACGTCTGTGTTCCCATGAAAGCGCTGATCTCTTTCCGGACACTTAAAGACACAATAAAGGAGTCTTTGTTGAAAAGTGGCTCATTCTCACGAGAGCTTAATCATCTATTCCGCTCCACTTCATTTCTCCACCAAGTGCAAGAATTTCATCACAAACGCGTCCATCCCCTTTGAAGATCTCGGGATAAGATCTGGGCGAAGTGCAATTGGGAGTCCAGAAATGGCAGATTTTATCTCCTGCCGGGATGCAGTGCTGATAAGAGAGGGAAATAAGAAGTACAACAGTAGGAAAGGGGATAAGACGCAGAATAGTGGGGAAGGGAGTAAGAGGCAAAATAGTGGGATAGGGAATAAGAAGCAAAACAGTGAGAAAGGAGAAGAGGGAAGGGTAGTGTTTTCCGTTACCTTTTTCACAGCACGCGTAGTTGGACGATGAATGCAGTAAACAAATTTTTAATCATATAACATCAATGTTTTATATTAAAGAGAAGCATTTTGATTCTGATAGTATGCTTAATCTCTCACGTTATTACAGTACTTATTTTGCTTACAGATTCAACAGAAGCATGAGCCATAACTAAATGTTAATATGGAAAAACGAAATAAACTCGAACCTAAATTATTTGAAGATTAACAATTAAAAGTATATTTAAAACATAAACGCAAACACTGCGTGCAGAAACCCATTAATTCTCTGAAAGGTCAGCGCGGGAGAAGAAGCCCTGGCAGAACGCAAGCAAGAGGCGCGAGGCCGGAGAGCCTCACCAGCACAGTAAAGGAGTTAGCGTATACAAATGGCAAGTGATTTAGCCTCAATCGATTTCTTACAGGGTGCCCCCGTGATTTCCCTACGGAGTCATTCCGCCTAAGGTATTTACAGCTCAGACTTAATTACTTCCGACCTGCAACTGACAGCGGAGGCGGTGCGCCACCAGTGTTTATTTTTCGTGCGCTGCAGGACTGGCCATTCCGTAGGCATGGCACGTGTTTAGGGTGGGGGGTTGGGGAATGGTTTCGTGGGTGGCAGGGGGTGCGGGAGGGCTCAGTGCCGTTGGTCGAGGACGAGTTCAGGGAGTCAGAAGGGAATGCGGAGCCAATTGGACAGAAGGTAGGGAAAAGGGGTCGAATGGTGGTGCATTGAGGGGACTGAGAGAGATGTCACATTCCGTCGTACGAGGTACGAGTATATTTTGGGGGTTGTTTAACGAGTTTAGTTAGTACGAGTTGCCTTGATGAAGGAAAATCTAGAAAAAAAAAACCACGAGTTGAATTGGTGACGGAGAATCTGTAAAAAACCTTGACTTCAAGTAACATTACTCAACTTGATAAGGGAGAATCTGGAGAAAACCTCGACTTCATTTGGCTCGGTCTACTCGGTGAGGGAGAATCTGAAAGGAAAAAACCTTAACTTCATTTAGCACGAGTCGAATTGTTGAGGAAGAATTTGTAAAAAACTATGACTTCGTTTGGCACCAGTCGACAGGCCTTGATTTCATTTAGTACGAGTCGGCTTGGTCAGGTAATATTTAGATAAAACAAGTAAAAAATGCGCCGAAGTTTCTTCGGTGCAATCGAGTTTTCTGTACAGTGTAAAATTAAAGCCACCGAAAATAGATCTATCTTTCGGTGATCCCGGTATAACGCTGCATGAGCGCGCAGCCCATGAAACTTTAACCACGGCCTGGTGGTGGCCTGTCCTACATCGTTGCCAAACACACAACTGTGGCTAACTTTAACCTTAAATAAAATAAGGACTACTGAGGCTAGAGGGCTGCAATTTGGTATGTTTGATGAATAGAGGGTGGATAAACAATATACCAATTTGTAGCCCTCTAGCCTCGGTAGGTTTTAAGATCTGGGGGCAGACAGAAAAAGTGCGGATGGACAGACAAAGCCAGCTTTCTTTTGCAGGGAGAATCTGAAAAAAAAAACTTTACTTCATTTGGCAGGAGTCGATTTGGTGAGGAGGAATCTGAAAGTAAATACTTGACTTCATTTGGCAGGAGTCGACTTGGTGAGGGAGAATCTGAAAGTAAAAACTTGACTTCATTTGACAGGAGTCGACTTGGTGAGGAGGAATCTGAAAGAAAAAACTTGGCTTCATTTGACAGGAGTCGACTTGGTGAGGGAGAATCTGAAAGAAAAAACTTGACTTCATTTGGCAGGAGTCGATTTGGTGAGGAGGAATCTGAAAGTAAAAACTTGATTTCATTTTGCAGGAGTCGACTTGGTGAGGGAGAATCTGAAAGAAAAAACTTGACTTCATTTGGCAGGAGTCGATTTGGTGAGGAGGAATCTGAAAGTAAAAACTTGACTTCATTTTGCAGGAGTCGACTTGGTGAGGGAGAATCTGAAAGAAAAAACTTGGCTTCATTTGACAGGGGTCGACTTGGTGAGGGAGAATCTGAAAGAAAAAACTTGACTTCATTTGGCAGGAGTCGACTTAGTGAGGGAGAATCTGAAAGAAAAAACTTGGCTTCATTTGACAGGAGTCGACTTGGTGAGGAGGAATCTGAAAGAAAAAACTTGACTTCATTTGACAGGAGTCGACTTGGTGAGGGAGAATCTGAAAGAATAAACTTGACTTCATTTGGCAGGAGTCGATTTGGTGAGGAGGAATCTGAAAGAAAAAACTTGACTTCATTTGGCAGGAGTCGAATTGGTGAGAGAGAATCTGAAAGAAAAAACTTGGCTTCATTTGGCAGGAGTCGATTTGGTGAGGAGGAATCTGAAAGTAAAAACTTGGCTTCATTTGGCAGGAGTCGACTTGGTGAGGGAGAATCTGAAAGTATAAACTTGGCTTCATTTGACAGGAGCCGACTTGGTGAGGAGAATCTGAAAGAAAAAACTTGACTTCATTTGACAGGAGTCGACTTGGTGAGGGAGAATCTGAAAGAAAAAACTTGGCTTCATTTGGCAGGAGTCGATTTGGTGAGGAGGAATCTAAAAGTAAAAACTTGACTTCATTTGGCAGGAGTCGACTTGGTGAGGGAGAATCTGAAAGTAAAAACTTGACTTCATTTGACAGGAGTCGACTTGGTGAGGAGGAATCTGAAAGAAAAAACTTGGCTTCATTTGACAGGAGTCGACTTGGTGAGGGAGAATCTGAAAGGAAAAACCTTGACTTCATTTGGCAGGAGTCGACTTGGTGAAGGAGAATCTGAAAGTAAAAACTTGACTTCATTTGGCAGGAGTCGACTCGGTGAGAGAGAATCTGAAAGCAAAAACTTGACTTCATGTGACAGGAGTCGACTTGGTGACGGAGACTCTGAAAGAAGAAAACGTGACTTCATTTCAGAGGAGTCGACTTGATAAGGAAGAAGCTGGAAAAGAAACCTTGACTACGTTTGGGGGAAGCCGATTTGGTGAGGGGGAATTCGGAGAAAACCCTGAATTCATTCCACACGAGTCAACTTGGTAAGGAAGAGTCTGCTAAAAAGTTCTTGACTTCATTGTATAAGAGAGCAGGGGAGAAATTAAGATGGGACTTTCAATTAAGCATATGCATTCTTAATAGAGCGCTCGCACGGAACCTGAGGTCGCTTGAAAACAATGGTAAACGTTGTTCATACCATTTCTTAAGGTTAATCGACCTAGCATGTTCAGGCGGTATAAGAAAACTGGTAGTGAATACTGCAACTCATATACTGATCACACATTCAGAGGCGTAGTTCTCGTGTTCATGTGCTGTAAACGCACAATTTTCCAATGCTCTACTAAATCAGAATGGGATTATCCTTGCAATATAAATATAAATATAAATATATATATATATATATATATATATATATATATATTTATTATATATATATATATATATATATATATATATATATACAGACATATATATATATATATATATATATATATATATATATATATATATATATATATATATATATATATATATATATATATAAATATATATAGATATATATAACGTTCTAAGATGTGGTAGTTTCTGGTAACTCGAACAATAAAAGACGGTTGAAGGATAAAGTACATCTCAGGTGGTCCATAAAATATATTTATTGCATCGCTTCAAAACACAAAGGTTTAATTTTCAAGCTATAAAGATAAAAAACAATAAAATTAACATTAAAAGCGCTAAAATACAAATACAAGACATAATAAATTACACATAGCATTCTTACAATAATTACAGAATAAAGTCTAACGCCTTTTCGAGCTAAAATCATCAATGGGTAAGAAATACATATGTCCTCATACACACACACACACACACACACACACACACACACACACATATATATATATATATATATATATATATATATATATATATATATATATATATATATATATATATATATATATATATATTTATATATATATGTGTGTGTGTTTTGTGTTTGTGTGTGTGTGTGTGTGTGTATATGAGGACAAATGTATTCTTACCCATTGATGATTTTAGCTCGAAAAGGCGTTATGCTTTTTTCTGTAATTATTGTAAGAATGAATTCTAGCTACAAGATTTCCCATTTTCAGTGGACTGGCACTGGCACTCGTTTCTTGATGATCACCCATCCAAGTACTCACCAGACTCAGCCGTTTCTCGGGTCTCCAGCTGACAAATTCCAAAATTGAAAAGTTAGACACTAAAGCGCTTTTGATCTACATCCATACGCCTAATGAACAAAAAAAATAGACATGAATAAAAAAAACTCCTTACACAAATATTCGTGCCACAAACAAACGAAAAACCATTAGCGTATGATATTAATAAATGGAAAATACTTGAGAATAATTAACACGATATTAATGTTATGCAACAACCCAAACGTCATATATTAAATTTCATAAAGCAATGAGTAGGTTAGAAAAGACGCTGAAACATCGAATGCAAGCTTATCAAATATTTCGTATGAAAAAATAACACTTGCATGAAAGACTCTGGTTTGTACGATCTGTGCATAAGAGTTTTATAAGTCTTATTCTGAAAGCGTAATGGTGTTTACTATGGATGCTCAGAAATATTCCATCGCATCCAGTATTTGGAATCAGATAGACAAAAGCTCTGTTTTTACTAAGGAGAGTTTTCGAATATTCAACTCAAACACTACCAGGACTGTATGCTAAAACGAGTCAGGTATAACAAACAGAAAAAAAACACGATGACAAATGGCAAGAGGACTGAGATTAAAAAACTTATGAAGTATAGGTGAAACACAGAAATAATTTTTTGACAATAAAGAACAAATCTAATTTGATCTGCCCAAAACAAGAAAACAGTTAAAGGAAGGACACATCGTCTTTTGACACAAAAGTAAGGTCACATCAAGATGTGATAACTTTAAATAAAACAGTGTATCCCGTGTGAGAGTTGCTCCCACTACTACAGCAGAGAAAAGGAAAAATCTATTCAATGAGCAAATTGATGAATGAGGTTGAAAAGTACAGTAAAACTGGAAGTCCCTTTTGATCAATGGTTAGTGACTAATGCCGAAGACTACCAAGAGTTGCTTTTTTAAGCCTTTCTCCATGGGAACTTATATTTAAATCCACCATTGCAAAACAGAGGACCACAAGATGATGATCTAATCAGATCATTCAAGAAGCTTGTCTCAACCATACAGTGGAGTAGTCATTTAAAACTACCTTTTTGGTGTTGCCACATAGTCCAGTCACTTACAGGATTATTCATGAGCTAAAAAATGTGAGGGCTTTTGATAATCACTGGTTAGAACCAAATCTCAAATTCGACTAAATAGAGTGCTATAAGGGCGCTATTGAGCTATGAGAGCACTTGGTTAACACTGTTGAGGCCTCTCTTTCCAGTTCCATCATTAAAATGGGAACTAGAGTTGTTTAATAGGAGAGGGGCAGCACAGACAATAACCTTTTGTTAAGAACGTTCAGGAACATCAATCACCATCAAACAAATGGATGCCAATATTCACAAGGTTTGGTCTTTCATTATATGTATTACTAGCCAACAGATATTTGTTACCGCAGTATCGGTGTAGGCCTATGTAGTACTATTTTAGCAATTTGCAAGCTGGCAGCATCTATTGACACCAGAACAGATGGTGACCCAAGGAGAAACTTTCAGGACACTTTTGACTTGGTTCTAGGTTAATTCATGAATGTTTTATAGGGTATTAGTAATACAAGATAACGCATGTGTTCATCGCTATGAACTAAAAGAAAAAAAATGCACAGAAGTTTCTTCAACGCAATCGAGTTTTCTGTACAGAGTATAATGAAGGCCACCGAAAATACATCTATCTTTCTGTGTTCTCGGTATGATGCTGTATGAGCCACTGCCCATGAAATTTTAACCACAGCCCGGTGGTGGCCTGGCCTATATAGTTGCCAGACGCACGATTATGGCTAACTTTAACCTTAAATAAAATAAAAACTACTGAGGCTAGAGGGTTGCAATTTCTTATGTTTGATGATTGGAGGGTGGATGGTCAACATACCAATTTGCAGCCCTCTAGCCTCAACAGTTTTTAAGATCTGAGGGCGGACAGAAGATGTAAGGACAGACAGACAAAGCCGGCGCAATAGTTTTCTTTTCAGAAAACTAAAAAAGCAAGGGAAGCACCATGGTTCCAAAATATCTCAAATTCAGACAAGCAGCTTCTAATGGCAAAGAGATGGGCTCTGTCCTTTGAGATTTTGAAGGCTTTAAGGTGCAATTCTCATATGGATAAAGATTAATGGAGACCATAGTTTACTTCTGAATTAGTATGAGCTGTGAGGAATGAAATGTAGCTGCTAATTATTTTGAATGGAGAGTATAGGAGCTTGGCGCAACCAAAACTTTTGGAGTTAATATTAAGAAAATAATCTGTCCCATCACCTGAAAACAACCTTGCGAAGACCGAGGTTATTTCAGCATATTTCATTAGACATTATAATAATTAAATGAAGATGCTAGAAAAAGAATCTTCATAGAACTAACAGTAATAACCGTGGTTTCACTCCATGCAATGAGATCGAGGTATCTCTCCCATTCCTTTCGGATTTCCTCTGTAATTTCTCAGCAATTAGGAACATGTTTTGAACGGAAAAGCGTCGACTAAACTGAACGGTTCCGTGGAGGTCTACTTGACTTAGTATAGTGAATAATATTGTTTACAGTGTTTGTAAAAGTTTCAAAGAATTTTATTGGTTTTATTAGACGGTAAATGGCTGTGAGTCTGTCGATAAAATTCTAACGGCTGATGATTGTAAATGAGGCAATTAATGCTGGTGATTCCTTTATCTAAACAAAAATTGTTTGCACCATATTAGCTTCCTGCTCATAACTGTGCTAAACAAGCATAATTAGATAGATATCATCCACATTGTCGAATACAAATTACTGTCTTCTCAAACGGGGGAAAATGGAAATTTCTCACTGACGTACAATTAGACGGATTATGCATGCGCAAGTATTTTTTCAACAATAAGCTGCCTCATCTATTGATTGTTTGGTGAAGGTTTGTTGAAGTAAGATATAAAATGAGACAACATTCTATTATAGATTCAAGGATATATATATATATATATATATATATATATATATATATATATATATATATATATATATATATATATATATATATATATATATGTTTAACGTTAACGAGAAAATCAGGAGGAAAGCCATCGAATCCTAGAACCCAAGATAGGAAAAATGAGACGCATTACGAAACCATACAAGAATTAAGACTTCCCCTCGAAAAACTAATTGGAATAATGAATGCCCACCCTTCGCGCAGGTTCCTCTGCGCAGATAATCGGATAGGCGGTTTTCGGAAGACGGAAAAGCCAATGACGAGAAAATCCTTCTTATTTTTCTTTCCCCCTCTTTAAAGCTAAATTAGTTGTAGGCGTCTTGGTGGTTTAATAACTGCGGCCTCATTTAGTTCTCTGACCGAAAAGTGATTAGAAGAGAGTCGGTTCCCTTCCTGAATAATAAAGTATTTTCATAATTAGCGTCTCTTAAAGTTTTACGTTATGTTTTCATTTTAATTCTGCTTACAGTTATTTTTACGTGTCTAGATATATATATATATATATATATATATATATATATATATATATATATATATATATATATATATATATATATATATATGTTATTGTAATGATTTCGACCATTACAAATATTACAAACCTACGTCGTATGTATATCATTTTATTGGCCAAACTGCACTCGCTGCTACATTTAACCTGAGCATTAATGAATAAAAAACAAACCCACAACTATATTCCCTCTCACTCTAACAGCTCTTTAATGTAAATAAGATCATCATAAAGTCCATGTCAGCCCAATCTGTATCGTCTGTGTTACTCCTCTTTATCCTTAACATTGCTAAATGACACACACACACACACACACACACTCACTACTTGCTGATCCTTTTATATTTTTTTCACATGACCAGACACCTTCAAAACACCCTAGTCCACTTTTTTTTTCTTGCCACATCCTTATAATGCACCTGGAAAAATTATTTTAATACCTTCGATCAAAACCTTATTTTATATTGTTGAATAAAAATTGGTTGTCAAGCAATTCTTACGTAGCAGCTTTTGTCCCACTCCCAGAAATAGTGCCTCTGTTACTGCTATTTCTGAGTTTCTGCTTCCATTCTGTCGCTTCTGTTCCACGATTAACCTCGTTTACTGTTATATCATCAGTGTCATGTAAGCTATAATAACCTACATGAGGCAATTAACACCAGTTTCTCCACCATCCAAACGAATGTTGAATTTCCCTTTTCGTGATTTCCTTATATTGCCCCAAAACCCCAGTTTTGTTGAAATTCTCTAATGATTTCAAACATGGAAGACTGTTATCCACTTATTTTATACAATCTAACAAGGTTTAGAAGCATTATATAGCCTTTTCATAGATCTATTTTCATACCAAAATAGCTATCAACTCATCTGCATATTCTCAAACATATTTTCTTAGCTGGTAAAATCAACAATTGTTCTGAATACAATGTGATCTATGTTCTAAACAATCAGTGTTCTTCAAATCGCAGCTCCATCAGGCGAATCATGAGCTTCAGTTTGAAACTTATTCCACAACATTTTGATAAGAAGTATTTGCTCCACATAATATCTTCCCTATCAATCCTGTAATGTTTTTGTAACACAGTGCCTTTTATTCTGTCTTTCGTTGTCAAGCGTAACCTTTTCAAAAATGTCTAAGTCAAGTGGGTGTACTTCACGTACCCACTGTCCTCGAGAAAAGGTCACTGACTCTGAAAGGGTAAGGCTTGATTTTACTCTTATTTTGTACAACCAATCAACTTCTACATCTTTCATTCTCATTTTTTCAAGACTTCCGCATTAAGTCCATCAATGAGTCGACTCACATTTATTCGGTATGATCATGTAACATCCAAACATTGTGGATCATCTAACTCACAGCTAACAATTCTTTAGTTTAGTTATATATATACATATATATATATATATATATATATATATATATATATAAATATATATATATATATATATATATATAAATATATATATATATATATATATATATATATATATATATATATATATATATATATATATATATATATATATATATATATATATATATATATATATATATAAATTTATATATATATATATATATATATATATATATATATATATATATATATATATATATATATATATATATATATATATATATATATATATATATATATATATATATATATATATATATGCGTATATATATTTGAATTTTTACGCATGCACAGTGACATATTTATATATTCGCAAATATTAAGCCACACATATTGTTTAATATCCACTA
>NC_089783.1:45644124-45719124 GCF_040412425.1 Macrobrachium rosenbergii | reverse complement strand
CATTGTTTTCCACGTATGCTTGGTACTAGGGTTTACAGTGTAAGGTTGAAATTCATCTTCATAATTGGTACTAGGGTTTATAGTGTAAGGTTGAAATTCATCTTCATAATTGGTACTAGGATTTACAGTGTAAGGTTGGAATTCATTTTCATAATTGGTACTAGGGTTTGCGGTGTAAGATTGAAATTCATCTTCATAATTAGTACTAGGGTTTGCAGTGTAAGGTTGAAATTCATCGTCATAATTGGTACTAGGGTTTACAGTGTAAGGTTGAAATTCATCTTCATAATTGGTACTAGGATTTACAGTCTAAGGTTGAAATTAATTTTCATAATTGGTACTAGGGTTTACAGTTTAAGGTTGAAATTCGTGTTCATAATTGGTGCTAGGATTTATAGTGAAAGGTTGAAATTAATTTGTATAATTGGTACTAGGGTTTACAGTGCAAGGTTGAAATTCATCTTCATATTTGGTACTAGGGTTTACAGTGCAAGGTTGAAATTCATCTTCATATTTGGTACTAGGGTGTACAGTGTAAGGTTGATTATAGACAAATGCTCCTGTTAGGCAGCATAACACTAGGTAGTAATTAGGTACCAGTGATCTTCTTTTAATTCCATATATATATATATATATATATATATATATATATATATATATATATATATATATATATATATATATATATATGGATTAAAAGATATGTTCTAAGTTGGTGTAAAAGCTGTCATACGTGTAGGCAGTAGAGACCGCAGTGTGTTCACTAAAAAATATAATAGATTATCTCTTCTTTCGAACGTAAACCATACACCAGTTCTAACTAGATCAAACAAGTTTATCAGCTCTTTTTGTAGATAGTACTGTATAAAACCCTTTAATCTCCTTCTGAATTTTATTTAATCAGAACCGTTTCTACGTCCAATACATGATAGCCTAACTTTTTCTCCTTTTTGTTTTTGAATGATCTTCTCTCATCCTTGTAACTGAGCGGCACGTCCCGATCCCTTTCAGAGACTCGGTCGATAGGCAGCCGAGTATCATCGCATTAAAATAAGGTATTGGAACCCCTCCTCCACGGAGAATTGGAAGAGAGCAAAACAACCCGCCGGGCACTTGAGCCTCTATTAAATTTACCTTTTGATTTAGCCCAAATGACTTCGGGTATCATCATTCTGCCGTGGTCGAGCAGTGCACCGAAATCCAATATGATATCGCTGTATTGAAATCTCATTCACTCGATACGTAATAAAGCACATAACAGAATGAAATACGAGATATCGTAAAGGGACTTAATTGACCTGTTCCCTGGTATTACGGGAAACTGCTTATATTCCGTAGTCAGGTATCATCGAGTGTCCAATAAAGCTGGATCGCATTTTATTTTATGTGAACCTTTTTTTTTATTAATCCGTATTGTGTGTTTGTCATTGGAGTTCGCTGTTACTTTTTTTTTTTTATTTCTCTCTGTCAAAAAAATATTATTCTTTACATTTTAAGGGTCGGTTGTGGTATTATATTAATCTGGTCGTTTGTGTGTTTATTCTCTGCCTGTCTATGTATTTATGTCTACGTTAATCAGGTATCTTACTAGTAACTATTGTCTGGTACTACTGTCAAATAATAACATATAAAGAGAAGATGGGTGAAAAATGGAATAGGATTTGGAGGTGGAAGGATGAAAAGAGAAGTGAGTGAAACAAAAGTATATATATGTATATATATATATATATATATATATATATATATATATATATATATATATATATATATGTGTGTGTGTGTGTGTGTGTGTGTGTAGAATCTACTGGTCACTTTTACCAGACACATATGTAATTCTAATAGCCACAATGCCCTCTTAACTTCTCGAATTCCTCGCGCTTTTTTGGATATGCTTGTAACTACGAAGCCGAAAATATCCAGACGAAAGAAATTGAAGAGCCTGTGAATGGCGGTCGCGAGAATCGAACCCGCGTTACCATGTTCACAAGCGCGAGGAATTCGAGAAGTTAAGAGGGCAATGTGGCTATTAGAATTACATATATATATATATATATATATATATATATATATATATATATATATATATATATATATATATATATATATATATATATATATATATATATATATATATATATATATATATATATATATATATATATATATATTATACAATTTGAAATGAAATGCGCAACGGAGGAGAACATTCTCTACAGTAAATCTAGAGACTGGAGAGTATATTCAAGAAAGCAATAAGAAAAATAAGGAAGGGAAATGATGAAAATACCATCACCTCCCTTCCTTAATGAGCATAAATCTTATTGCAGGAAAGTAAATGTTGAGATGAAGTGACCGAGCAAATTGAAATTAGAGTGATAAATGCAAACAAAGAAAAGAAGATTAGTTTTGGAAGCAAAATTTGACTTGAATGAAGGGATTGTTAAGAGCTCTTTACACGGCAGAGAGAAAAAAGGATGGATGGTTGATGAAAGTAGAAATACTAAGATACAGCTAAAAAAAAGTTAGCAAGATAAAACGATATATTGCTGAGTTATCAATTGTTTCAGCCATGAGGGAAGTAAGAAGTACGAAAGGTTGGTGAAAAGTCAGTAGGATTCGAAATGTTTGGCCGGAAGGAGAGAGAGAGAGAGAGAGAGAGGGAGAGAGAGAGAGAGAGAGAGAGAGAGAGAGAGAGAGAGAGAGAGAGAGAGAGAGAGAGAATGCTGGCTAGATAGGGTGGAAAAAGTACTGAACTAGAAGAGTCTTATACTATTCTGAAACGCGTGCAAGACTGACGCGACCAGTAAGTGTAGAGCAGTCAATGTGTTGCTGAGGAACCCTCTGGGTAGATGTGTACAGTGGGCAATGCTTTATCCTTGATTTAGCAGTGAAAGGCTGTGGCAGCATGTATGCATAAACGTTTTTGTCTTATCAGATTTCACGTTCCGACCACAGGAAATCTGGCTTCTCTCGAGGTGGGTTGGTGTCTGGAAATTCAGACACTCCTGTTGTGTAAAACATTCATCCAAATCCTTCAGCCCTGAACTGATGAAAATGAAGCCAGGTTCTTTATAAGAATAAGTAATCCACTTCTAACCATGACTCCCCCACCACCCATTCTCTCTCTCTCTCTCTCTCTCTCTCTCTCTCTCTCTCTCTCTCTCTCTCTCTCTCTCTCTCTCTCTCTCTCTCGCCTTTTTCTGTTTATTAATTGTTCCCAGGACGCTAAACCTTACGGCTGGAAACTACATTTTAATTGGAAGTGTTTTTAGATGTCTCATATTATTTGTTGAATGTAAAATGAAATCAAATATATTTCATTTCTTATGTTAACAAAAGATCTATTTGTAGACAAGGAGAAACTCGAGGAAAAGGTGATTGTTAGGTGATCTTAAAAGTATATCATTACCTAAAAAAAAGAAAAAAGATAAAACTAATTATCCCCTTTTTCTCAAGCGGATAAAAATGTTGCAAATCAGTTACGTGGAAGAGAGATAATTATATTAGCTGTTAATTATATTTAGTCGAGTATTTTGCTTCGTTCCTCATTTGTTTTATGCCATCGCAATAATTTCAAATATCATTTACCAATTTTGTTTAAATCTATTTCTGTTCATCAAGGAACCTCAGTTGTGTTAAAAATACCTTCGCTCTTTAATTAACACTAATTAAAGGTCATCGTGGTCGTGATTTGTTACTCTCGTATCCTATTTGCTTTGTAAAGGAATTTTGTGTGATCAAAATGTTTCTGTGATATTGATATTATTTCTTTATTCTGTAGGATTCTTTTTAGGAGTTCAGTATTAATGCTATTTTTTCTATTCTACAGAATTCCTTTTAGGATTTAAATATCAATAACAATTATTTTCATTTCACATAATTCGTTCTAAGATTTAAGAATTTGTACGTTTTTTTTAATTCCGAAGAATTCTTTCTAGGATTTAAGGATACTCATCTTTACCGACTGCATATAAAAATTAACATTGTCAGTTACGTTCATTACAAATGAGGGCACGGGACTAGCTGTTGCAAGGTCCGTGGTTCGATTTTACCTGCCACCCACCAGTCGACTTAACGGACACCAGCGTCTGGTGGTGTCAAGAAGGGCTACCAACCTCATCCCTGGAGACTTGGGTGGAATTGGAAGATACTCTTTGATACCATATCTCAAAAAGGAAATCGGCATGTGATATATATATATATATATATATATATATATATATATATATATATATATATATATATATATATATGTTTATACAATGACTTCACACAACTCACACGTCTTTTGTACCCCCAAAAGGTCTTACTATTACTATACACTCTCGAGGGAAATTCCCTAATCTCTACCTAGCTGGTATCAATCGTCTTAAAAAATCCAAAGAACTGTAACCAAGAGCGTTACATCTTTTTAGGAATTTTTGCTGCTGCGGAATCTGAGTCTAATTTCATTTTTATAATTTATGATTATGCTCTAATATTTTATGATCAAAATGACTTACAGCATGTTATGTTTTTAACCGGTTGAGACTGACTGTTGCATGCGTTATTTCCTTTATGTGAAATTGATACGTCTTTTCAGGCATGGATGAACACGAATACCGTGCGCTCTTCAAGCACTATAACTGGAGGAGGATTACTGGTATCAAAACTTCAAAAACAGGTTGATTTATCCAGCAATCTCGACTGGCGCCAAATATCCTAATCCATAACTGATAGCCACGGATATGAGACGAAAGGAATAATAGCTAATTGCAAGGAGCAAGTCATAACCTTGGGTCACCTGAGGTCAGGTATTCATTCATAACTATTTTGAATTTGCAGTGCTAATCACATAAGTGAGGGAAAGAAAGAAGCATTATGTAAAGTTTTCCAATTTAAGGTCACTGAATTCAAGAATAAGTTCTTGGCAGCATACTGACTAATTACAAATGATTAATCAGATGTTGCAGAAACACAAAGGTATACCCTGTGTTCTACAGGTACATTTCACGACAACGCTTCCAGAGAAGAAACAAGGTGAACACTAGAAATTACTAAAAAAAACTCTGCGCAATGTTTCCTATAATAATAATAATAATAATAATAATAATAATAATAATAATAATAATAATAATAATAATAATAATAATAATAATAATGAATGAGATATAAATCATTAAGTAGGATGGGTTTAGCTTCCGTTACTGAACAGCAATTGCTGAAAAAGAGACATTAAGCATTTTGAAACACCTGTGAGTTGATTCATTTGGTGAGGAAAAGGAAATACTTTAATGAACGTGCTAATATTCAGAACAGGGTGGTTTTAACATTTTCTCCTTTTTTTTTCTATCTCTCACCATCCAGTACCCTCCTCTCTCTCTCTCTCTCTCTCTCTCTCTCTCTCTCTCTCTCTCTCTCTCTCTCTCTCTCTCTCTCTCTTAATCCGCGTCTGTCAGTGCTTTATTTCAGTACTGAAGTAATCAACGCTAACAGTTATATTCATTTGCCTTCCGACTAAGCTTCCACTTTTATGGTGTAAAAAAAAATAAAAACAAATGCAATCACCGGATACATGCACAGCTAATCCGAGGCTGAACTATCAAGGTTGATACCCTGATTGTTAAAAAATCTGTTTTTAATTTTTTCTATATCTCAATGTATATTTTCTGTCGAAAAACACCCGCGTGAGTTAATAGAAAATGTTGTCTGCGTAAAATGAGTTAACAGGAAATGTGTATATATGTTTGTAAGAGAGAGAGAGAGAGATAATATACATTCAGTAGTCTTCCATTGCACACTCAGCAGCTAAGTTTTTGAGAGAGAGAGAGAGAGAGAGAGAAAGAGAGATAATATACATTCAGTAGTCTTCCATTGCACACTCAGCAGCTAAGTTTTTGAGAGAGAGAGAGAGAGAGAGAGAGAGAGAGAGAGAGAGAGAGAGAGAGAGAGAAGATATGCATCCAGTCGTCTTCCATTGCAGCCCCAGCAGCCAAGTGTTTTAAAGCCTATCAAATTCAATCAGACTTGTTCCTACTCACTCCTGTTCCCACTTAAACTTTCCAACCCTACTTCATTAATATTCTCCCTTGCTCATGTCTTTGCTATTCACTGTTAATCTCGCAGCTTTTCCTCCCCTCTTATTCATATCGTTTTATGCTGTTGGGCTCCCTTCCACGTTTCCAACCGGATATTTCTTTACAGAGAGCAGAAACCCCTTCGTTGATTTTTCTGGTTTTCTAGTTTATCACTTTCTGTTATTGCTTTAAAAATGCTATTTGTTGTTTTGGCTATGTTATATGAGGTAATATTAGATGTCTGCAGCGTTCCTGAATCCCTGTTTGTTCTTTTTTTTTTATTTTGTAGTGTCCTCTTTCCGTGAAATGGCAGTTCTGATTCAGGCCTTTTCTGAAGCACTCCTGTTAAGCCATTCCTTCTGAAGTTATTTAAAATCGGTAACTTTTAATGCAATGTAACTCTTTCTATTGATCAGTAATTTACGAACATATTGATTTATATATATATATATATATATATATATATATATATATATATATATAGAGAGAGAGAGAGAGAGAGAGAGAGAGAGAGAGAGAGAGAGAGAGAGAGAGAGAGAGAGAGAGCCTTAATTTATGGCCAAAACTAAATTCTAGTTTGACCTTTGACCTGTTTAAGGATTTTACTTGATAATGGCCTTCAAATAACTATAATTAGTATCATTAGTGGACTGAACATGCCATGTAAGAGATTTCTCTATCTTATAACCTAAAATTTTTTACCAGAGCTAAAATAATTTTTGACCTTTGACCTACAAGTATGACACCAATTACTTCTCTAAACTATCAACTAATATATTCTCAGTCCCTTATAAGAATATAATTCGGTCTTGCCAGTCAGATGACCAAAGTACGGTAATTTTTTTTTATACACTTATAATTCTCTACTTAATTCTTTTTCCAAACGGATGAACGAGCAAATCCTCGTTAGAGTTATTAATAACTATTTACCAACAACTTAAATTTAACCGGAATTAGTTTTCTCCATTCAAGCTAAGCCTATCATTTGGGATATTCTCCATAGAATCAGGATTACAAGCGAAGCAGGGCTGGTCACTCTTTCAGTTTAAAGTTAAAGTTAGTTAAAGTCCTCCTGGGCCTCTGTAGGCTCATAGGCCAAACTTTAGATTAAATACTCTTGTGTCTCAAACACACACACACACACACAGAAGGCTCGCGGGCATAGCCTCCATTTTCCGAACGGTCAGCATTTCGCGAAACGATCTTGTTGACAAACATGGCTCTTCTAAAGTAACGGCGACTTGGTGCCTTCGGCAAACAAAGGATATATTCTGAGTAATTCCTCACTTGATTTCCCTTGGGTAATTACCCACCTCTCCCCACCCTATTCATTCCTTCCCCCATCTCCCCTTTATGCCAGCGTCCTTTAATTCTTATATATGCGCGCGCGAGCCCGTAAGACCTTAGGTCCCTTATTCCCGGAAAGGTACCACCTAAAGCATTCCTGTTATTCCTCTGTCTAATTAAGCACGTAGTTGGGTCTGGTGGCTACGAAGCTGATTTATTTAAGCGCTTCCTTTGTGCAACAACTAGTAATGCTGGCGGTCTTCAAGTACGCCTCTGTGACTTATGGAAACAATGCCAACAACAGAAACCTTCACGTTTTCAAGTTGTTTCCATATTTGGACGGAAACTCCATCTGCCCATTGCAAAGGCAGAATCTCATTTGTATTCGGTGACTGCGCAGCAATTTAATCTCGAAGTTGGACTAAATTTCAGTTGTTAAGATATTTAAAGAACTTTTTTTTTGTCTGGATGTTATGCCAGTTGCTTATTCGAATGCATACTTTTAACTCTTCTGAATACGATATTCTTATGATATTTGAAGTTCAAGAACCGTGAGGAATGCGACGTAATCGATGAAACACTGGGTGTGCATGTGTTTGTGTAGATGTCTGTGTATGAGAGAGAGAGAGAGAGAGAGAGAGAGAGAGAGAGAGAGAGAGAGAGAGAATGGAAAATGGGGTTTGAAAGGAGAGCAGAGCAGAGCGTGAAATCATAATTGCTCTGCCTCTGATTTTTGACAAGATTTATTTTAGCTATAACTGTTTCCTTGGGCTGCAGCGAAATTTCACGTATCAGCAAGAAGACGAGGAAATTTCCTTTACTCGCAAAATTATGAATCATGGTGTCTT
The DNA here is from genome assembly GCF_040412425.1 of Macrobrachium rosenbergii. NCBI lineage: Eukaryota > Metazoa > Arthropoda > Malacostraca > Decapoda > Palaemonidae > Macrobrachium > Macrobrachium rosenbergii. Next base: position 45,710,933 of record NC_089783.1, on the reverse strand, counting down.
TTAAAACATAAAGCATCCGTGATAAATACATGAGGATGAGTGGAAGCCTTGATAATATAAATATAATATATATATATATATATATATATATATATATATATATATATATATATATATATATATATATATATATATATATATATATATATATAATGCTTATCAGTGTAAAGAAAAACACCCAAAACTATTAGGAACCGGAACATTAACTAATGACTATTGATTTACAATGGGGGCGTGGCGTAGATACGCTTTGTTCTTAGAGTTAGTTCATAATTCAACATCATCAGTTAATATAGAAAGAACAGTAGAAATACTAGATCCAAAATAGGAAGATATTAACTTGAAAATTACCAGAGATGTCAACAAACTCTTAGTCTTTCGCCCTCAGTATGGCTGAAACTTTTGGCACAACTACACCCTGTATATTACCATGTACATAAATAAGGTCCTTTTTCAGCTTAAGACAAAAGATTAACAGAACTCCATGTGTTTCAGTAACACAAGGCCTGATCCAGTGTCTTTGCTTTGCACTCGAGCAGTAACAAAATTTGCCTTCGATTTCAGGGTAAAGCACTTTATTTTGTATGGGAATGCATCGGAATCACTATAGAAGTAGAGGAGATAGGTGCCAACTTACAAACTTTACAACTGTAAAAAAAAACCATTAATAATAAATTTCCAGGGCCATTGCAGTTCAAATTCCTCCAGTGATAAGAACCCCTACTCTACAGTAAATATTTGCAAATACATGCGCAATGTTACTGTGATAGATGAACAAAAACTGAAAGTTTTGAACCTACTTTAAGAAACATGCCTTTCTGACAAAAATATTAAGTTCTTAGAATGGTGACACTAAATGTTAAATAAAAAAAAAAAAAATCTTTTCAAGACGTAGAACATTTGCTTTATAAAACAGGTTACAGAGGCTAGGTTCAATTCGATATCACCTGAATGAAGGGAGACCTGAGCGCACTTTAACACAATTTGTATTTTATTAATGGAAGCCAGTGCTGAGAATAGATTTTGGTAATGGAAGTAGAATAGAAACCATTAAACCCTATTCACTCAACAATTGTCCTTGTATTCTTTTCAGGGTTTACTAACGTTATTGACAGGCGTCCTGTACGTAGGCACTTCAGAAATTCAATAGAGAACAGTGGTAAGTAACTTCATTGTTTCAATATGCACTTTGGGAGTAAAGTTCACTTCACATTCAAGTCTGAGTAAATAATAAATGAATATAATGTACTGTTAGAAATTTTCCAACTTAGTTCATCCTAGTTTGTACATTCTAATATACTTCAAGATTAGTAATTTACAACAATATATGTTCAACACTATACAACACTTTAGTGAATTGCAGTCTTTCCACAGCGCTTACATTAATATAAAGTTCGTTTATGGAGCACTGAATGTTATTGATAGCTTACTGCACGAAACCCTGTTTTACAGCATAAATCCTCATGATATGAATGTTAATTGTTGTCTTTAATCTTCATTTACTTAAATAGATTGATGTTACATTTGCCCACCCTAATGGTTTCCCAGTGCCCAAAATAACTTGTGAAAGAATTTCTCTTTTTATGACTTTCCATTATTAGGTTTTATTTTACAGAAAAGCAAAAAGGTAAAGAAGTACTTTAAGAAGTTGTGAAGACCATTAATATCTATTTATACAAACATTTTTATTAAATTTCTGAAAATGTCCTCTGGGATTTGCGTCATGCTTTCTCACTGAAAGCAACAGGAACATAAAACATACAAAGTAAACATTGAGACAGTGCATAAGCTAACTTTTTCTTAGACGAGTGATAAAAATCATTACATTTTATTAGCATGCATTGTTCTGATAACATCTTCTGTAACTGGAAATATATTTTGGGCTTACAAATTAGAATCGAAGATCAGTCAGAGGACACAGAATTAAGGAAAATCAAGAAAAAATTTGGCATATATACCATAAAACCTTATCAGCACTTGTTCACGCTCATACGTTACAGTTGATATACTTGTTCCACACCAGCGGATCCAGAAAAATTTCATGGGGGGGACACCAATTTTCATATTATACACACACACACACACACACACACACACACACATATATATATATATATATATATATATATATATATATATATATATATATATATATATATATATATATATATATATATATATATATATTTCTATAATGGATTTTTATTTTTTTCCCATTTCTGTGTTTCTCATTTATGTTATTATTATCCAAATTTTCAATATTATTATTTTGTCATTATTTTTCGTTGGGGGGGGTGCACGTGTCCAGGTGCCACCCCTCTGGATCCTCTAGTGCTGTTCCACAGCATTAGATAGTTAAATCAATAAGAATTAGGAATCATTTTCTGATCCGAATCTATGGGTTCTCGCTGTATTTGATACGCACAACATCTTATATCAAAACCAGTTTATGCAGTATCTTATTGATGAAGTTGCTTTCTAACTTCGTTAATATTCTTCTTGAAAGTCAACGTAACATGAAGCTCAGGCTGGCATGTTCCTCTGAAGACGCTTAAAGATGTAAAGCGTGTCATGTGAAACATTGTCTTATGCAAGAAGCATCTGGCTTGCCTAATCACTCTAAGTGAAGAATTCACAATTCCCGTCATGCAACAGTAAATGTAATTTTATCCTTCCTGGGTTACTTGGCTGGAATAATAATCTCTGAAAATTCGCCTGGATGGCATTGTACTTCATGCGGAATTTTGACCTGTTATGTTGCAGAATACACTCCAGGTTTCCAGTTTAGTCATTTTAGATTTTATTTTGTAAAAACTATTGTGCTGGCTTTGTCTGTCCGTCCCGCACTTTTCTCTGTCCGCCCTCGGATCTTAAAAACTACTGAGGCTAGAGGGCTGCAAATTGGTATGTTGATCATCCAACCTCCAGTCATAAAACATACCAAGTTGCAGCACGCTAGTCTCAGTAGTTTTTATTTTATTTAAGGTTAAAGTTAGCCATGATCGTGCGTCTGGTACCGCTGTAGGTGCCAACAACACAGGCCACCACCAGGCCGTGTCTCAAAGTTTCATGGGCCGCGGCTAAGATTTTCATGGGCCGTTGCTGTAAGTTTCATACAGCATTGTGCGCTGTACAGAAAACTTGATTGCGCCGAAGGAACCTCGGCGCATTTTACTTGTTTACTCACTTGATTAGAAATCATTCAACTATGGTACTTTTGATGCGCAGGAACAATGTCGATCATTCGAACTAGATAAAACGTTCGCTGAAGTAACTTGTGATTTTGTGTTATGGTATTAAAATTTCAGTCGCTACTAATCAAGATTTAAAAATTTATATTCTTTGTTGCTTACTTACAAAATTCATGCTGTTTCGTTAGAATCTTTTACAGTTACAATAATAAGTGAACATTTGATCAGGACTTGAATCCAACAGTTTTTTTTTTTTTAGAGAAAAATACGTTTTCATTCAGCAAACAATATACAATTCAGTTACTATTGTTGTTCAATATTCTTTGGAAGTTTGAATTTCAAGTTAGTGGCCCCTGTGGGCTTGTTCCATACGAATAGGTTTTATCTACTAAATAATAATAATAATAATAATAATAATAATAATAATAATAATAATAATAATAATAATAATAATAATAATAATGTGAGGCACTCCAAACACGCAACCCACAAAGTATTTCTTGCTTGAACTTGGATTCCAGGTGAGATTGAACACTATTAAAAAAATCGAAAACACAGGTAGGTCTTCCAGGTTCGGGGCGAGGCTAATCTTGACTGTTTGTGAATTGCGTGTTTTCCGAGTGCCTCGCGCTGGTTGTCAGAATCCAATTTTCTCGATAACATCTGAAACCAGAAACATTCAGTAACGACGAATGTCTGCCTCTCGACTGAATACAAAGGAGATGGAAAGAAAAAGAGGAATTATAATCGCGTATCGTGTCAGACAGCGTCAGGGGATTGTTTCCGGGAAATATCTGGGCATTAAATTTGAAGGGGGCATTGTCTCTTTTCTCTTTCTCCTTCCCTAAGCCTCGGGGAAACTTTCTTTCAATGAACAAAGTTTGAATGATGTGTATTGGAAACTCTCTAGATGTAGATATGGTGGTTCTTCTAACTTCAAGTTAGTTTATCAATAATTTTCAGATTTTCGTTAAGTAAGCCCTTTTCAAGGACAGTTATCCCTACTGAGTGACAGATAATTCATATAAAGATTTCGTTGTCCTTTTTTTTTTATTTCAAAAGGAAAAAAGAAATCATTCGCTCCCTCAAGAAAGATTTTAGTCTTTGAACTACAAGGAGTAAATTCACAGCAGGGTTTTACTCTGTGATACACAGAGAAGTATTTTGGTGATAGTGAGGGAATGCTAGTGTAAAAAAAAAATAAATGAATATCTTAATTCCTCGTGAAAAAAAATGAATACGAAAAAATCTTGTCCACAAAAAAACCTTGGAGAAATTTTGGTAAAGCCTGTTTACATGTTATGTCCTCTTATAATAAAGTGAGCTATAATTAAGATAATCACACTTGGAATAACACCCTAAAAGTAGGTTCAGTATTGCTTAAATGAAATACCAGTAATACTGAAGCTTAGCAAAAGAACAATTTTTATTTTTCTGAAATCCATTAATTTTCCTCTTTATTCGTTTAGGCAGCAGTCTAAGTTACTACTTGAATGTCTGATTACTCTAAAGATTCATATTTTCGGAGCGAGAGAGAGAGAGAGAGAGAGAGAGAGAGAGAGAGAGAGAGAGAGAGAGAGAGAGAGAGAGAGAGAGAGAGAGGTGTGGGTTTTAAGAGAGGGGTTTGTATACGAGAGAGATCATTGCTCATAATTGGAATAATTCAAAAAGCAAACTTTTTCGTTTGATATTTTGTTAGGATAGGAATAAGAATCTTTGGCAAATATATGCTAAGCCCGCCCCAGTGCATATTTACTCTGGGGAATATGCAATTATTTCGTTTCAACAGGGTACCAATGCTTGAAAACGTAACACATGAAAAATTAACTTTACTTTAGGGAACCAAAGCAATATCACGGTATGAAGCAGGTGAATTATAGATCAGGATTCTCAGTAACTCGCCTGCTTGCTCTGAATAACATCCAATACTTGAATAAGTACTCTTCTTATATATCTTTGTACTTAAAGTTTTAGAAAGCCTTCTCATAAAAAAATGTTGCCTTTGAAGACATGTTTATGCATATATATTTTATACTAATATCTATACAACATAGTATGTAAATGGCATGCATGAATACATAAACATGCAATATTTCAGGTTAACCTATTAATAAAAAATATTCTTGGTTACGGTAACAAAACATCACTATGAGGAAATGAAAGGAAATGTCATGTTTTATCTCACAGTAAAAAAAAAAAAAAAAAGACACGCCCCGTCATATAAATATTTAATTTTGTGAGTTTTGAATACCGGTCAATTGTTTCCCACAAAAAAAGGCGTGGTCCCAGAGAAAAAATAAGATTAACCGTTGCCAATTTTCACCTCTATAAACTAATTCAAAGACCTTTGCATTAGCCATTTCTTAAGTCTTCAATGAAGACATCTGAAATGCCTCAGTTTCCATATACTCATTGTGCCATTTGTCACCATATTCTTCAAAATATTTTATTCTCTCGACTTTAAGGTTCTGTACCAGAAACTTCCAACCTATTTCCCGGTAGAGGGCAGTGCCGAAAGTGCACCTTACGCGCGGTGCACTGTAGGCATTACTTAAGGTTCCCTGGAGCTCCCCTTCGGACTCTAGCTGGAACCCTTTTCATTCCTTTTACTGTACCTCCATTCACACTCTTTCTTCCATCTTACTTTCTAGCAGTTGCTTCATAGTGCAACTGCGAGGTTTTCCTTCGGTTACACCTTTGTAACCTTGTAGTCTTAATTTTCCTTTCAGCGCTGAATGACCTCATAGGTCCCTGCGCTTGGCCTTTGGCCTAAATTGCACATTCGATTCTCTTCCAACCAATGTAAGGAAGGTCCCAAAATCTGGTTATCCAGCACTTTCGTGGCATTGTGTGGGATTTCTACAGTAGTCTCTGGTAAGTTATACACCAATGGTGCTAGCAAATACTGGGTAAGCTTTCTTGGAGCTTTCAGTCGATTCGCGTACCCGAGACGAAATACTCGTTTCAGAGTTAATCATAACACACACTAAAACAGCCTCCATCAACCTGAAGATTTTCTCTTATTATTGGCATTTTGCCTTTCAGAAATTGTTGGAGATATGGCTCAGACATTATTTTCATAAAGAGCTTTTAAAAGGATCGTCCCTTCATATGTTATCTGTACTTGTAGTGACTACATAGTGACTAAATATTACGTATGATGTACTTTGAAATATGATACTGTAGTTTTACATATGCTAAAAGCCTGGGATGGTTTAAATCTGATATACTGATGCGAAAAATATCATGGCGTTGATAAACCTATGGAAATATCTCCAGATGTAAGTCTTTGCATTAGGGGTGCAGAATAGGCTAACAATATTGAACTCTAATGATATTAATAAGGCATATACAAATAAAATGAGAGTCCATATTTAAATTTCTTAATAAATTCGTATCAGGACCATGTGATTATAACATCCTAGATTTTTTTATCGAACTTTTCAAAGTAAACACGAACAAATATTTTCCAAAAAATGAATGGTCCACTTGACTGAAATTGGGTTTTGTACTGAGAGTGGAACCAGTGACATAGTTTTCAATGTCGAACTATATAACAGTATTTGGCCAAGTGCTTGAACTCATCTTACCCTTGTGACATATTTCAGTGTAGAGGGATGAAAACAATAAAATCGAGTTTAATGTATGCGTTACATTTTATATTGGAAAATTCCCAAACAATTCTATTTGTCATTAAAGCATGTCAACAAACATTAAGGCTGTCACTAGAAATTTCATCATATATTTTGTAACTGTAGTGATGTATACTTTACCAAAAATTCTTAAGAGCATTATAAGCCTCAGTTGGTATCAACCAAACCTCTTGGATCATAGATCTCAATGAAAACATCTAAACAACACTCGCTTTTAAGCAACACGTCACCCTTCATACTTTGATAGCCAAACCATCCCAAAATACACCGACCAATCTTTTAAAACTTATGCTAACCTTTTGCAACAACTATCGAATCTACATCTTTCACAATTCCAAACTGTTACTCCAGTGTCTCAGAACTAAAGACATTTAATCTCAAAGATTTCCGCATTTTTGCTGCTTTTAGTTTTCTGTAAAAGAAAACTATTGTTCCGGTTTTGTCTTTCCTGTCCGCACTTCTTCTGTCCGTCCTCAGATCTTAAAAACTACTGAGGCTAGAGGGCTGCAAATTGGTATGTTGATCATCCACCCTCCAATCACCAAATATGTCAAATTGCAACCCTCAAGCCTTAGTAGTTTTTATTTTATTTAAGGTTGAAGTTAGCTATAATCGCGCTTCTGGCAACGATATAGGATAGGCCACCAGCGGGCCGTGGTTTAAGTTTCATGGGCCGCTGCTCATAGTGCATTATACAGAACCACCGAAGGTTAGATCTACTTTCGGTGGCCTTGATTATACGCTGCAGCGGCTGTAGAGAAAACACGTTTCTTCGGCTTATTTTTTTACTTGTTTGTTCTAAAACGCACTTTATTTCGCAAGAGAACGTTTGTTCAAAAACACTTTACGCCTCCCATCTTTTGTTCCGCATTCTTCTCACAAACCTTTTACGTAGATTCTGGGATCTTCATTATTCCAGTTGTTCTGCAATCCACCTCCTCTGACGTTTAACCACAGTCCAGTAACATACTTCCAAATAACGGTAGGAATCAGTCATTACTATATTTCCCATTTCGGTAATGGGGATTGTTCAATCTCCCTGAATTCCTATTATCTTCAAGATTCTACTCCAATTTCCAGCTCCGGACATTAGACGACTGAGTGCCGGTATTTGCACACTGAATTAGGGGACCTTAGGTTTTCTGCCTTGAAGGCCACTCAATAATCACAGAAAGTACATCCTTCATTCTGTTGTCAGAAACAATATCCAGCTATCTCTTGAAAAGGGATTTTGTATTGGCACACACACAAATATATATATATATATATATATATATATATTGGTGTGAAAACCATCTTAAAATAAATTGCTCAGTTCACTGGTGACATACGGTATATATAATTCGGCTAAGCTCTGATTGCTAGCCAAATTTTTTTTTTTTTTTTTGCTGAATGACTGGTTACCATTAGCTGTAAACTGAACATTATTATCATTATTGCTGCCACCACTATTATTATTATTATTATTATTATTATTATTATTATTATTATTATTATTATTATTATTATTATTAATAAAATGAGCCCTATTCACATGGAATAATTAGCACTTAGGAGCTTTGGTTACAAGATTGCTCGTTACCTCAAAAGCACATCTCTCATATAGTTGCCAGGTATAATATATTTTGTCCCTCAGGTGTAAAAAGTTCAACTTCGGAGTCATGAGATCAAGATGAGTGTGTGATATCTGTGGTATAAAAAGTTAGCTCGATAGCTGAGTGAGGGGTAGGTTTCGTTTTCTGTATAGCGCAGCTGTTTAACAGAACTACAATACGTGAATTCCTCACGCTTGCAATACAGGTTCCCGAGAATGAGAAAATGTCACAGAGAGGTACATAAGAAATATGGGAACACAGACTGGCAGCAAAAAAAAAAGTGCATGTATGTGTGTTAATCAAGAGTTAAGTATACCTTAGTTTAACCAGACCACTGAACAGATTAACAGCTCTCCTAGGGCTGGCCCGAAGGATTAGACTTATTCTAAGTGGCTAAGAACCAATTGGTTACCTTGCAAGGGACATGCAGCTTATTGTGGAATCCGAACCACATTATAGCGAGAAATGAATTTCTATCACCAGAAATAAAGCCCTCTAATTCTTCATTGGGCGGCCGGGGAATCGAACGCGGGCCCAGCACAGTAGTAGCCGAGAACGATATCGACCCCTCCAATGAAGAACTTGTGTTAATCAAGAAAATGGGCAGAGGGAGAGATTAATGTAGGAATCGGAACCCAAAGTATATGCGGTGAATGAGGAGTGCATGTCAGGGCTTATCACGGAATCTTTTCATGATAAACTGTGGAGTAAAGGTTAATGGCCGCACGAGATATATATGGACTAGAAATAGGGTCATGAATGAAGGGAGAGTCACACTGAGAAGGAGTCCAGGATGTGAGATGTGGAAATTGGGAAGGATTTTGAACACGCATTTAAGGAAAACATTCATGTACAGACTTCGGAAGATATATTTCTTTTTTATCATTGTAAAGAATACCACTCTCTCAGTTGTCAGTATAGTCTTTTATTTGTATTTTGGATATGAATGGAACCAAAACCAATTGAAAGTCTTCAAAGGGTTTGTAACCACAAACAGGCACCCTTAATCATTTTCAACGCTAGTTTGGCTCCAAAAAACACTAAAGAGTTACCTTTATAAAGAATACCACTCTCTTAATTGTCAGTATAGTCTTTTGTATTTATTTTGGATATGAATAAAACCAAAATCAATTGAAAGTCTTCAAAGGGTTTGTAACCACAAACAGGCTCCATAAATCATTTTCAGTAAGTTTAGCTCCAAAAATACTAGAGTTACTATTAGAAAGAATACCACTCTCTTAATTGTCAGTATAGCCTTTCATTTGTATTTTGGATATGAATGGAACCAAAATCAATTGAAAGTCTTCAAAGGGTTTGTAACCACGAACAGGCACCCTTAATCATTTTCACGCAGTTTGGTTCCAAAAAACACTAAAGAGTTACCTTTATAAAGAATACCACTCTCTTAATTGTCAGTATAGTCTTTTATTTGTATTTTGGATGTGAATGAAACCAAAATCAATTGAAAGTCTCCACAGGGTTTGTAACCACGAACAGGCACCCTTAATCATTTTCAAGCAGTTTGGCTCCAAAAACACTAAAGAGTTAACAGTCTGACCAAGTCAAGATTAATGACATTGCACAGATTACAGGTGATTTTACGTCAATGTGAAGTGCAGCGGGATCTGGCATGGCCAAGACATAGAACTGAAAATTTTTCTTTTGCTGAACCTCAAATTAAGCCGCTCCTGAGAATGCTTCTTCTTTTCTCAAGTTATAGGAAGAAGAGGCTAGGGCATTTAAGCTGTCGTCTCATATCATCATGGAAACAGAACAAAAAAAAAATGAAAGGAAAAAATAAGAAAAAGAGGGGATTCCAGGACGAGAAGAAATCTGTCTCTCTCTCTCTCTCTCTCTCTCTCTCTCTCTCTCTCCTCTCTCCTTTTTACCGGGTTCCCATAGAAAATAGTGGCAAACGACGACTCAGTTTTAGATAAGTATCACACAGTGCTGGGCAAGTGGTTTCAAAATACTTGAAGCTGAAAGCTTATTCAGGAATCACTTTTGACTGAAAACCCAGAAAAATCGTTGTGAAATAGGAAAAGGTTTCTCTTAACACTTGCTTCCAGGTGCTCAGGTGTCTTCCCTCTTATGTTTCCACTTCGTAAATATTTTTCTTGTAAGGATGTGTTAAAGAGAGTATATACATACCTACTGCTAACACACACACACACACACACACACACACACACACACACATATATATATATATATATATATATATATATATATATATATATATATATATATATATATATATATATATATATATATATATATATATATATATATATATAAATAGTAAATATATATATATATGCATATATGTATATATAAATATTATATATATATATATATATATATATATATATATATATATATATATATATATATATATATATATATATATATATATATATATATATGCATATAATTTTAAGACGATCTTTACATGTTGATCAGCGGCTCTCGTAGAGAAACTGAAACTCCCACGAGTAATCGATATATTCATGGATCATTGTGGGGATTTTTTTTCATAAAATTCGTTGTATTTTAGCCATTATGGTTACGTGCTTCTGTACAGTATTACAAGATGGTACTTGGATACCTGATGATCGACCCAAAACACCACATCTTTCTCTACTTCGTTTGGAGACATAAATTCTCAGCTACAAAACTTCTGGATCTGTTGCAGCTAAAATTCCTATCAGCTGTCTTATCTCTCTCGAAATTTGAGGATACGCTTGTAGACATATTTTCATATTTGTTGTAGCACTGAGAATTTAGGGTACACTGTAGGCATTACTAAAGTTTTTTTTTTGCAGCGTCCCTTCGGCAGCCCTTTTCATTCCTTTTACCGTACCTCCATTCATATTACCTGTCTTCCATCTTGCTGTCCACCCTCTCCTAACAATTATTTCATAGTGCAACTGCGAGGTTGTCCTCCTGTTACACCTTTCACACCTACCTACCCTCAACCTCCCTTCCAGGGCTGAATGACCTCGTAGGTCCCAGTGCTTGGCATTAAGCCTAAACTCTATATTCCATTCCATTCCATTGAGAACTTGATATTCGTCGTGTGGTGTCTGTACTTTCACACTTCTGAAAACAAAACGAATCCTAATCTTCGAGGAGGACATCAGATTAAAGCAGTTAAAGGTTTCAACTTACCATTTAGACATTCCTTGTGGCTGTCATATGTTTGAACTGTTCTTGTTCTTAGAATGGCGATTTTGCCGCCCTGTTCAGTGTTATTGTGGATGTTATTGCTTTAAGTAGGACAATTTGTTAGTTTCTGCCTATGCACAGATTGCAGTACGGAAAACCTTATACAAGAAGAAATAAGAATCTATAAAAACACAGCCAGTAATGGCTGGAATGGATAGTGCACGTGATACCCATCCCATAATATGTAACCAAGAACAAATGAAAAGTATCAATTATAGTGAGAAAAAAATCGAATTATAACACCAAATATATTGTCAGTATGATTCAGTCTTTCAGGCCTCTCCTCCATCGACTCACACTTATTTAATTGCATTGGGGAGAGAGAGAGAGAGAGAGAGAGAGAGAGAGAGAGAGAGGGAGAGAAAGGTATGAGTTTTAAGAAACTAAATATATTAACTCAAATTTCTTAACTTCAAAATTTGCCTGTCGTCACATGAGGTACTGAGAGCCTATAAAGAAATAGAAAGCTTTGACCTCAAGACAACTCATTGAAGAGCAAATACTCGTGGGACTGCCAATCTTATGTCTAGAAGAGAAGAATTGATTGACTGACTATGGCTAATGAAACTGGCGTCACAACATCTAGGTCAGAAGAGAAGAAAGTAAAAACGAGGAAAGGAGAGGCTGATGTAATTTGCTTAGGAAAAAAAATTTTCTGTTGGTAATATAGTTTTCTTTTGACGTTCTGCAAGAATAAGCGAGAACGGAAGCGGTTAGCTATCCTAGGAAGTGTATCTTTCCCTCCATCTTGCACCAATTAAAGTACAGAATATTGAACATTGAAATCTAATTGGGAAATACTTCCTTGCCAAGCAAATACTGGAAAACGTTGTATCCTTTGAGTTTATTGAATTTAGAAAGCATATTGCCCAAAACTCGAAGTTTAATTACAAGCTCAGCGATATGCAGGAAATTCACGGAGACTGGGTGCGAAGGAGAGAGAGAGAGAGAGAGAGAGAGAGAGAGAGAGAGAGAGAGAGAGAGAGAGAGAGTTAATTCCATCTCCCTACACATTCACCAGTCAAGTCATTTTTGCAACTTTTGCAATTCAACCCGACTTGTACTTGCACTTGCTCCCTCCTGAATAGTTCAGCCCTACTTTATTAGGTCTTCACTATTCAATGTTTAACTTTCCCCTTTTATTCTGCTCTCATAATTGCTTTCTGTTCTTACGGGATCCCACTAACCCTCTCTTTTTTTTTTTTATTGGGATGTATCTACAGACAAGAGATGGGAGACGTAGTTTATTACGATTTTTATTGTTTTGTATTTTAGACTTCCTCGATTTATTTGGTTCCAGTTTACTAATGTGAATGTTATGGAGGAACGAATAGAATCTGATTTTTTTTTCTAAAGAAACGCAGAAGAAATTTACAATTTTTAATCTCACTATATGAAACCTATATCATACTGTTTTTACAGAATGTATTCATCATCCATCATTCATTTGGAGATTCTCACCTCGTAAGCTAATGGTAGCCATATGCATTTGACAAGCAACGGCTAATTTGAATAATTCCTCCCCTGATTTCCCCTTGAGTATATGTCTAACCCCCCCCCTCCTAAATCCCCAGGTTTCCTTCTCTTCTTTTCTGTCAGCATCCTTGTTATTATTATTTTTTTATTTTTTTAAATTGTTCCTACAAGTATCAAACATAGCTCCATCCTTCATCCAAAATAGTACCCTTAAGCATTCAAGTTCCGTCTGGGCTCAATTAAGCGTGTAGTTTAGACTAGTTGGAGTCGAACTATTTTTTTTTTGGGCGGTGGGCGGAGGGGGAGGAGCAGAGGTGAGGCGTCGAGTGTAACGACCAGGCAATTATTTCACTCGATGAGGCTTAAGTACTCACCTAAAACTTGAGGGTAAAGACTGTCATCACCAACTTTGTATTCCGGACTCTTCCTCATATTTCGTTGGAGTTTTCAATTGCTCATTGCAGAGAGACTTTCATTTGTATGCAGCGACGCTGCGCCAGTTTGTTTCAAAGTGGGGCTAAATAGGTGTTGCAAGAATGTTTTGACTTGACCCCCTTTTACTTGACACTTATGTCACTTTTCAATTTGCTTCCACTTCTTGCCTTGGCATTTGACTGTCGTCGATGAAGCGGAATGGAAATTGACTAGGGAAACGAGAGAGAGAGAGAGAGAGAGAGAGAGAGAGAGAGAGAGAGAGCAAGGACGTAAAGTCAGAATGTCTTTACCTTAAATATTTGAAATAAATACTTACATTTTATCTCCCACACGAATCGAGTTTACTGCATTTTAATAAATCATTCCCATTTTCCTTCATATTTGCATGGTAATCATTATACCTGCATGATAATGATACTAAAAACTAATTGTTTTTTTTAACAACCTTTCTTTAGAGACTAGAACAAAAGTAGCCAGTGTATGAAGTGAACACAGTTTTTCATCTCATCTGTTTTGAATTGATTAAAACTGAACTTAAAGATACGGGTCAAAAATGTACAACCATTACGACATACATATTCGCGCTGTTTAATGTAATATTTTTAAACTGCAGAAGACTTAAGCCTCTTCACAATAAAGCTATGGCTTTGAATCTCGATTACTCCAATGGTGTGCTGATTTAATTAATAATCCATGAAGAACAGGTAGAGAACAAATTAGATTTTCCTCAGTATATTGTCATAGATATTGAGGTATTTCGTCATTCCTCAAAGTGAATTAAATTTTTCAGTCGGTGATATTCCATTATTGATATACCAGCGTTTAAAGCTACGAATTGTGGTCGTGTTTCCAGTAATAAGAAAGACCGAATTATTATATTGAATATGAGATACATCTTCCATTTGTTTTGTTTAAAAAGAGCTGGTAGAAAACTACATTAATTCTTCCAGCATCAATTTTTCTTGTAAATATTTTACAATATCTCGACCAACCATTATATGTAATGGAACACACATTCAAGATTATGTTTAGGAGAGAGAGAGAGAGAGAGAGAGAGAGAGAGAGAGAGAGAGAATTGTCCTCCTTCAAGTTTAATACCTAGATATTTACAGCCAGTAATCCCCCAGTCCGTTGTTCCTCATCTCATCCGATTAAAATACTTTTTCGTGCGTTTTTTTCCTTGTGCCTATTTTTCTTTCCAGTCAAGAGGTAAACATTCTCAGCTATCAGATACTTCTGGTTGTGAGGATTATTGAATAAAATTCACTTCCAGCAACCAATACGAGGTATTGTGGACATGCAATTCGCAAGCTTTTTGAATTCCCTTCTTCAAGAAGAGCAAGTTTATCCACATTTTTGAGTTAACGAATGGAGCAGTCACGCAGCTCTTGGTACTAAAATTCGGCTTTGCGAAGTCTCCGATCTCAGTTAGTGACCAAACTGCGAAAAGCTTCAGTGATAGACGAAAGTATGGATATGAAATAGATGCAGATCACCATTTCTAAACCTCAGCGAAATGTTTTTCACTCAAGTCTGTTGTTATTATTATTATTATTATTATTATTATTATTATTATTATTATTATTATTATTATTATTATTATTATTATTATTATTATTATTATTAATTCGGTAGATGAAAACTATTCACATGGAGCAAGCACACTAAAGGGGCCATTGACTTGGAATTCAAGCTTCCAAAGAATGTTGGTTTCAGCCTCCCATCGCAGACTCCACACTGCAGCAGTAACTGATCATGATACAGAGCCAGTGATTTCTCGTCGCCCTGGGGAAGACGCGACCCCGCGACATCTGAGTGTCATGGCACGACACTAACCACTATACCAGCGGACCAGCTAGCACAGTAGAGTAAAGAAGTTACCCGAGTAAGGAACGCTTCAAAATCATTCAGAGTAACTTTGTAAATAAATTAATGCATTAAGAAGAAAAATACACAAAATGCCATACAGCTGCTGGAGGTAAAGTTGTCAATAGGCAACGTTTGGATGACTTACTCTGGTCGTCATTTAATCCTTTGTTTCCGAAGAGAAATACAATATCAAAAAAATGAATCATAGTAACTTGACTTTTTAAAATTAGTTTTTGTAAACTATAGCTTTATTTCATTCGTCCGATACTTCTTCTTCTTCTTCTTCCCAGCTTGTTCCCATTTTTATATGGGGTCGCCGTGATGCCTTCTTTTGAAGGACTTTGATTTGGCTTTTGGGGTAGACTTTGTAGTCCCGATCGGCTGCCCTGCCTGACATCGCTTAGACCCCGGTATCGTGTACATGTATTGTACCCGTTCACCAGTGCTCTTTCTCCCAGCAGCGAGGAGTCGTTATGCGGCAAATGATAAATATATGATATATTTCTTAATTAAATTTTTTGAAATGATTTTTTGGAGTGAAATGAACAAATGATATGATTGTATTCTCTAAATATATTTCATATTTTCTATGAAATCCTTGACATTTTGTCACTTTGTTTAAAATTCGTTAACCTTTCAATCGACGTTTAAAACTCTTCTTAAAGTTGATGTCCCTTTCACTCATAGAAAATGGAGTCTATTGACTCATGAATATATTACGTCGAATACACTGAATTCTCCCTCGTAAGTTTAATGAAGTTTCAGTCTTATGGAAGTAAAACCTAATAAATTGCATCGCTTTTATATATATATATAAAAAAATGCATGAGTATGTTTAAATATGTAATTGAAATGAGCATTTTTATTTTAATAGTTCATTTGAGTGCTGCTGCACCTAAAAGTTAAAAGTTCAAGTCCTCCTAGGCCTCTGTAGGCTCATAGGGCAGGCGCTGATCTCCTGTTTCTTAGGCCGACAGCCAGTGGGGGACAGATCGCAATGGCATCATTGCAATATTGATTATTATCTTAACTAATTATAATACTATAAGTCAGTCATTGTAAGAGGATATCAACAGCGAAGTATCAACGAATGACGATCAAGAGGGAAAAATTGCGTTTAGATCATTTTTGCAATATATAATTTACCGCGACCGAAAATTTTCGCTGTGACCAGATGTACTTTTTAGGATTTTTTTTTTTTATTCCCAGAGAGAGAGAGAGAGAGAGAGAGAGAGAGAGAGAGAGAGAGAGAGAGAGAGAGAGAGAGAGAGAGAGGTAAACTCCAAATTACAAGGATGGTTTATCAGATTAGATATTGGTATTTTGCTACATCAACATCATTGCATGCATCCTTCCTTTGAGTTTTATCTTGATTGCTTGTTATAAACGCCGTGAAGTTTCGAATTGAATTTTTTTTTATTTTATCGATTTATTTACTTAAGATTAACTAGTTCAAAGACAGTGATAAAACCAATATGATTTTCAATGTTGTCTTGGATTTAACTACTTAGAGTTTGGCGTTGATCTGTTCACCGACTTCAGAGAACGACCGGAAGGGGGCAACCTGAAAAATGCTGCTCAGATACAAAACCAGCTTGGTATATTATGTCTGGGTGAAAAGAGTCCATATTTCCTTCAATTAATACTTGGAAAACCGCTCCCGGGACGCGTCCACTTTTATAATCAAAGTTATCCAGGGTAACCTTGAAATGCAAAACAAACACTTTAAACTGCTCAAGACCACAGTTATCAATAATGAAAACTTCACTGACGACTGATTAGCTTCTGATAAACAACATGTAGTTTACCTTTGTCTTTAGAGTTGGTTACAAGTTTTTACATCAGTTAGTCAATAAGGAAGAATAAAAATATGTAGCAGAGCTGAAGATGAAAGATTTTATACCTTGGTCCACCAAAAATGAAGCTTAGTTATATCCTAAAGACTTGTTTTCAATTTTTTTTACTTTTTCAGCAAGTTAATTATCTATTTTTGATCCCTAGTGATCAACAGCCAATTACTGGAACTTGAGTTTAGCAAAATTTTATCATATACATTAAACTTGAAACTTTAACCAAGGCCTGGTGGTGGCCTATCCTATATTATTGTCAGATGCACGATTATGGCTAACTTTAACCTTAAATAAAATAAGAACTACTGAGGCTACAGGGCTGCAATTTGGTATGTTTGATGATTGGAGGGTGGATCATCGACATACCAGTTTGCAGCCCTCTGGCCTCATTAGTTTTTAAGATCTGAGGGCGGACAGAAAAAGTGTAGACAGAATAAACTGCGGACGGACAGGCAAAGCCGGCACAACAGATTTCTTTTAGAGAAAACTAAAACTGAATGATGAATAACCGTTCTCTGAATTATAAAAAAAAAATCAGAGAGTTTATGAATTCGTTGATCATGTATTTTACAAACTCGCCCCCTCCACCATTTACAAATTTGCCAAGCACCTCTAAAAGCTAGAGTCGCCATTCCGTCACACCTTTCCCGTTCGGTGTTTGGTCATGGCCCGCCATTTTAGCCGAAATCTGTGTTTGATTTCATGCAATGATGAATGACCGGTCGAACAGACATTACTTTCATTGATATTGGCAACAGTTATTGGAGCTGTTCCGATAAACGCAATGGCTTTCAAAACATTGGAATACACAAAGTCCATGCAAGTGTTTATGGCTTTGGGTGTCATTCGGCGAACATGAATGACCTCGATATGATTTAGCGGTTATGGAAATAGAATATATGGCCCTCACCGAAATATGCAAATTCGCAAAGCTAGACGTATGTGTTTGCGCCGGTGGAATAAAAGTTTTTAAGCCGGTGTACGGAGTCTATTTCACCGTGGAAGGGTATAAAGCAGAATTTAGACCAGTTTATTGGACGATGCCTCAGGGATTGTTAGTACGCTCCACGTAATACTTCATATCTTGTGGGTTTTCGTGTTTTGTTGTTTCCAGTACTTTTAGATTTTTAACAGTTTCACTCTTCACTTTTTTTTTGTTTTTGTACAATAATTGTGGAGCTTGCATTACGGCAGATTAAAAGTTTAATAATATTTTCTCAACGAGTGAGAGAGAATGTTGGGGTTCGACAAGTTGTTAATGAAACGTCTGTGTTCTTACATGAAACACAAGTGTTACGTGAATTTTACTCTTGATTTATAATTTAAAGTATGAGTATGGTGAACTTTTGCTTCTTTTGAGACATCTCTAGGAGGGAAAATGGCTCGTTGCGGACTTACAGACTCACACACACATGCATATATATATATATATATATATATATATATATAAATATATATATATATATATATATATATATATATATATATATATATATATAGTATATAGATACTGTATATAGAGAGAGAGAGAGAGAGAGAGAGAGAGAGAGAAGCAGCGTTTTGTCGTTAACTTTTGGGTGTCAGTCTGTTTAATCTTTATAACTGACAGAGGGGAAAATCACGCATAAATAAATACAATTAAAGTTTTGTTGCAAAGCATATAGACATTTGGGGATATGGGATCACTATCTTGATTAAGGAAGAGTTTATTCAGATATAACTTTTATAAAGATTATATGATAGATAGTATACGGTCTTTAGGTAACTATCAAATATTTATTAATTACCTGCCTTTAAAGTAACTTCATACGTGGATATATATATATATATATATATATATATATATATATATATATATATATATATATATATATATATATATATATATATATATATATATATATATATATATATATATATATATATATATATATATATAAATATATATATATATATATACCACTAGTAAAGGACCTCATTCAAACTGGATGGTATTTAATGGAGTTTTTATTCAAAAAAGTTACAAGCTTTCTTGGACAAACAGTCCACATTATCAAGTATCCGTACAGCATAGTCCGGCTGTATTTATATCTGTTCTGTACTTTTAATCCTATAATTAACTCTTTGGTGACCTGTCTTGACCAGTTTGGTCTTTCTCTGATGGTTCCAGATGTCCGTTTTCCGTGCGTTCTCTTGCTTTTTTTCTTCGTTTTCCTTGCAACGGAAAACGGACATCTGGAACCAGGGATCAGAGAAAGACCAGGTCAGGGTCTTGATTACACAGGAAGAAGAGTTTATTCAGATATAACTTTGAAAAATAAAGATTACTAAGTTTTGCTCATTGATGTAGATTGGTACTGTTTGTCCAAGAAAGCTTGACTTTTTGAATAAAAACTCCAGGTAAAACATCCATCAAATATTTATTAAATTACCTGAACAATTGTTATGTGATAACTTTAATATATATATATATATATATGTGTATATATATATATATATATATATATATATATATATATATATATATACATATATATACATATATATATATATATATATATATATATATATATATATATATATATATATATATACACATATATATTTATATATATATGTATATAAATATATACTGTATATATATATGTTTATATATATATATATATATATATATATATATATATATATATATATATATATATATATATATATATATATATTCAGTATAAATTACGTTAAAGACAGGTAATTAATAAATATTTGATAGTTACCTGAAGACCGTCGCATACTACCAATCTACATCACTCCCTTAAGTAATCTTTATTTTTCAAAGTTACATCTGAATAAACTCTTCCTTAATCAAGATGAGTGATCCCATATCCCCCAAATGTCTATATGCTTTGCAACAAAACTTTAAGTGTATTTATTAAAACGTTATTTTCCCCTCTGTCAGTTATAAAGATTAAACAGACTGACACCCAAAAGTTAACGACAAAACGCTTCTCTCTCTCTCTCTCTCTCTCTCTCTCTCTCTCTCTCTCTCTCTCTCTCTCTCTGTGTGTGTGTGTGTGTGTGTGTGTGTACTAGTGGTGGTACGAATATTATCCAGTACCGAGAATATTATCTCCTTTACTATAATGCATAAAATTTCACCGCCTATAGGACAAAAAAAAAAAAAAAAAAGAAAAAGGTATATGAACTAGATTTCAAACAAAATGAATATATACTTGCCAAACGAATGTTGCATTTCCATGATGTTTTGACTGTAATCCTTCATCCATTACTGATATCCAACGGGCTTTTACGTTTGATGCTCTATGGAAAGTGTTTTACCTAAATTTTCATTCTTGGGCAAAAACGAGCAGCGATGAATATGAGTACATTTGGCAGTAATATACAAAAGCGTCTGATAGAGGATGTTGTTTCTTCAGCTTGCACTTCTGCCCTAAATTGGAAGGCTGTAGTGTCTGCAAAAATACAAAACAGAAAAATGGTAGGTACTGCAGTTTTCCCTTGCCTTGCTACTGATTTTGCAGGTACTGCAAATGGGACCCACTAAATAAAGCACTGAAGAATCATTCTGCAACTGCAGTAACTTGTGTATTAGTGTTTCACGAGCCCAATAGATGGCGTATCTCAGTTTCGGAAAATTTTGGAGATACTGCAGTTTTCCATTTTAGGGCAGATTTCTTCTATGGAACTGCATCTGCTCAGGTCAATATAAAATATTGATTTCATTTTCGGGAGTGTTAGCAGTCTAATAACTAAAGCTTCTTCTCTGAAATAAGTGACGTGTTCTAAGTAGGTCCCTTGAACAAAAGATACACCTTTGAACTTGTATATCATCACTGTGTCTTCTATGAAAGAATCACCGCTGGTTCGAACTTGATTTAGTTGAAGATTAAGAGGAGTTGATAGTTGAAGATTAAGAGGAGTTGATAGTTGAAGAGATAAGGATGGGTAGATAGTTGAAGAGATGAGAATGAGTAGATAGTTGAAGAGATAAGGATGAGTAGATAGTTGAAAAGATAAGGATGAGTAGATAGTTGAAGAGATGAGGATGAGTAGATAGTTGAAGAGATGAGAATGGGTAGATAGCTGAAGAGATAAGGATAGTAGATATATATATATATATATATATATATATATATATATATATATATATATATATATATATATATATATGTGTGTGTATATATATATATATATGTATATATATACATATATGTATATATATATACATATGAGGATCATGCTGCAACTACTATTAAACAATATTTCTGTGTAATTATAAAACCTACGATGTGTGAATTTTCGTACAACAAATATAAATTATTTATCTTCATCTTTAACACTTATGACTGCCTGAATAATGAACGAGGAATTGTTTTTTGTTACCAGGAAAAAAATGTTAAGCACCGAAACAAAAATAAAGACGAAAAACTGGAGTACGTTCCCATAATATATTCATGAGTCATAAGACTACAATTTGCCCAACTGAAAATGTTCTCTTTCGGATTTCCTTGCTTCGCCCAAAGGGAGTTCAAACTTAACAACAAAATAATAAAACTTTATATTAGAGATAAAAGTTTCTACCATTATTTTATTCGAACTGATACACACACGAGCAATTTTTATTGTCTTCCTAAAACTGAAAAATAAACAAAATAATGGACTGGGCTAGTTTTGAGTCTTGCATTTTATTGTGCCATGAAATTCAAAATTAGAGAAAAATATAAAGAAACGTGTTTCTCGAAACTAAAAAATGCCGCGTTTTTGTTTCTTCATATCCTTTCAAAACTATATAATTCTTAAGGCAGCTGCACCAGAAAAACAGAATGACTTGAGTACATTTTGCTCGTCTAAGATTCATTGTTCTTGAAATTTAATTTTTTACAATATTTTTTTACAAAAGAACTGAACATGCCTTTTCATGTTTCTAATAAGTCATTTATGCAAGTAGTATTGTCAGATAAGCTACATTGATAAGTTATCTATAATATATCCACTACTGACGTGCAATGATGATCTTTCCTTTTAAGTATCTCTGATTCATTAAATTTCATTCCATATAATTACCCCTTTTTAATCTACAGTTCAATATTCTGGTTGTTTTCCACAACCATCAACCATTCGCATAAACCTGGGAATATCACTGAAGACAAATGTAATGGCAACCTGCAATTATTGCTACTCTATTTCATTTCTGTCTATATTTCCTATTTCAAGGTACTTTGCTCTTGATTACCCCTCGGCTTTATACAGAGCATTAATGTAATTCGGTATCTATGAATTAATAATGAAGCATTTCTCGCTCCAGATACTTTGTAATTGCCATTGGCGTGAGCAAAACCAGTGAGTGTGTATTGCGTTGTCAATCAGTGGGAGTAAATGGCATTACAAAATATCTCAAAATTGTATGTTTTCCATGAGTCACTGCTCCTTATTTTTTTTTCCTCTTTGAAAGTGATATCCAACAAAAAGAGAGTACCATGTATACAGAAGGTACCAGAAGATAATGTTCGAATAGGATTTAGCTTTGCTGTTTTGACTGTAAATACAGTTTGTTCTTGAAAGATGCATAGAACTGAAAATAGAGGTAATAACACAATTATAAGCAGTTATGATGGACAATCTCATAAAAGACTGTTATCCGAAGCAAGATCTGAATTCTCAAGTACAGTGGCTCTGATAAGACAAGGTAGAACCTTACCATTGGTATTCTTGGGTAAAGTTCCTTGATGTTTTAGTACAATTTATTGATATTAGAGGAAATTTCTTAAAACGTGATGAAATGCCAGAAAGTATATTAGGTTTTTTTGAGGACATTTTAACTAAGTTTCTCCGTCAAAACAAAACGTGACCTAGTCCTGATACCCCAGATGCGGGTTCGAATCATCCTACGCACTTCGGAATTGCTCCATATTCTTCCATTTGGATCTTAGGCTTTGCAGATGACAAGCGTATCCGAAAACTGTGAAGAAATCGAGACTTAAGAATGCATGGTAGTTATTATAATTACATATGAATATACTATTTTCGGTACTGATAAACTTTGTAGTTGAGACAGCAGTTTACAGTACATAATTATCTAGCAAGCCTTTCATTCGTAAACATTTTTATGGCGAGCCTTTCAACTCTTCCATTTTAAATTAAGACCGTAATATTAAATTAGAAAGAATAAAGGCTGATTCACATTATACCATCACGTCACCGACACATCACGTCACATCACCGTCCCATCAGCCGTACCTTGTATTCACACAATCCATCACAATCCCGTTCATTTAGTGCCCAACCTCAGCGTCCCTCAGATTTAGCGGTAAGAAACTTGCATAAGCACCGTCACGTCACGTCAAAGTATTCTTTCCAAGAAAACGTGTCGTGATGTGACGGTGGATGCCATGTGCTTGATGGTGACGTGACGTGATGGTGTGAGCAAGTCCATTTGATTACATGTAAGAAATTCTCGCGTACTTTGACGTGACGTGATGTGTCGGTGACGTGATGTTATAATGTGAATCAGCCTTTATGCCACGAAATGCTACGTTTGCTGGTCGGACCCTAAAAATTTTGGAAAAATCGAAGTATTCCGAGTCTCGCTCATAGGCGTGAAAGCAAATTTAGGACGTTGGCGAATTGCATTGTCGAAATACCTCACACTGGCTGTTGGATTCGACTGCTACTCGCTAATCTCCGAACCAGAATATTCAATAGAGACAAACGCTAGGCTCTGGACTGAAGGGAAAGAAAAAGAAGTGAGAAACAGATTGAAGAGGATGAGGAGAAAAAAAGTCTTTAATCCGATAAGATGAAGCACAATGCCTGGGAATTACTGGCTGAAAAATCTAGATATTAAACTTGAATGAAGACGTCTCTCTCTCTCTCTCTCTCTCTCTCTCTCTCTCTCTCTCTCTCTCTCTCTCTCTCTCTCTCTCTGTTTTACAGGTACCAAGGACTGAAGGATATATTTTGAAAGCGCGTTAGGAAAGATGGCCGTTGATATTGAAAGTCAAGTTTGATTTCGTTTAAGAAGCTTACTGAGGAAGAGAGTTGGATGCTATCTATCTCATACTTCGAAAGTGTTGCCAGACTGGCTTCACAGGTCTATGGAATCGATAAGTATTGCCATACACATTTTAACACAAAAATCAGGTATGTAATGTACCTGGGGAATTTAGAATAACCAAAGGGTCTAAGGAATTTAAGCATTCCTGATAAGTGTAACCAATAAAGTTTTAACAATAAAAATCAATTATGTAATCTAACTTAGGAATTTGCAACAACCAAAAGTTCTATGGAATCCAACATTCTTAATACGTATAGCCATACCCATTTTAACATTAATAATCAGCTGTGTAATGTAGCTGAAGATTTTGGAATAACCAAATGAAGATTAATTCTTAACAGACTGCAGTACACTTCCATAGGAATATTACGAATTAAGGCAGCCTTCTTAGATTGCTGTCATGAAAACGGAATCTTCATTAATAGGTCTAAATAGGAAGAAAACCTTTGCATCCTCAGTCGATGTAATACCTAGCTATTACAAAAATAAAGTGTAAATATATGGAAAAGAAATTGGGAAACAACTATGCTAGCTAAACTAAAGTCTTAATTATATCCGCAAATGACACGAATATTTAATGACAACCAAACTCAGGTTCCGACGCTCCACGGCGCGGACATATTTCAAGGAAATTGCCATACTGTAAGAGGGAGACAATATAAAAAAAAAATAAAAAATGCGCCGAAGTTTCTTCGGTGCAATCGAGTTTTCTGTACAGCGTATAATTAAGGCCACCGAAAATAGATCTATCTCTCGGTGGTCTCGGTATAATACTCGGTATGAGCCGTGTCCCATGAAACTTTAACCACGGCCTGGTGGTGGCCTGTCCTATGTCGTTGCCAGAAGCACGATTATGACTAACTTTAACCTTAAATGTAATAAAAAAAACTACTGAGGCTAGAGGGCTGCAATTTGGAATGTTTGATGACTGGAGGGTGGATGATCAACATACCAATTTGCAGCCCTCTAGCCTCAGTAGTTTTTAAGATCAGAGGGCGGACAGAAAAAGTGCGGACGGACAGACAAGGCCGGCACAATAGTTTTGTTTTTAGAAAGCCAAAAAAAGTGACGAAAGGCATAAGGGCAATCACGCGAGTTCGTGTTCATCAAAGAGCACCAATTCTACTTACTTCACAGACCTTATTAATTTGATTGATAGATAACTCTACCATTTCTTGATTGGTGCCTCTTGATTACTAAGATAATGGAGAGCTTTTATGAGGCGTCGATGATTTTCGCAGT
This sequence comes from Macrobrachium rosenbergii, assembly GCF_040412425.1. NCBI lineage: Eukaryota > Metazoa > Arthropoda > Malacostraca > Decapoda > Palaemonidae > Macrobrachium > Macrobrachium rosenbergii. The sequence goes on along the minus strand of NC_089783.1, from coordinate 45,685,325 downwards.
TGGGGATTGGATGTGAAATTGTCATTTATGAAAAGGTAAAGGCTTCCTATTTTGTTGATTCTAATATTTTTGAATAAAAAGAAAGGCGTTCTTGTTAGTATCCTTGTGCAAAATTTTCAAAGGACTGTCATTCTTTAAGTTTTTATATAGCACGTGATTTCTCCGTTTTTTTATTTTTTTGTTTTTGTTTTTTTTTATTTTTACGTTTTGCAACAATGACTGAGAATTCGCATAAACCCAACAGATTCAAAAAAGATAACCAGGCAATTGCAAAGAAATCAAGAAAACACAAAATAAGAATAAATCGCTTTATATTTTAACCTTTTTGGACATGTCTGGACGAACAACTGGAACAGAGAAACCAAGAAAGTCGTGAATGAGAAGGCCATAGAAGCTGAGAGGTGAAGAAGAAGGACACTGTAAGAATGATGACGAAGTAAGATTGGGAAGTTGAAAGGGAAGCGAGGTTGAGAACAAGCCTGAATTAGTTCCATAGTTTAAAAAAAAAAAAGTTCAGTGCGTTAGGGAAATGGACTAGATGCTGGACAATATGATCTGATTATTCTCTCTCTCTCTCTCTCTCTCTCTCTCTCTCTCTCTCTCTCTCTCTCTCTCTCTCTCTCTCCAGCTGTCAACTAAATGAACAGTGTTATAATAATGAACAAGGCGATTAGGGACAGAAGGGGGCGTTTTCTAAAGATCTAGTGTTCCTTAACTGGCCTAAGTACTGTTTATAGTGGTCTGACGACTGTTGTGGGTCGCAGTTAGGATGGAGAGAGGGAGGGAGAGAGAAAGAGAGAGAAAGAAGAAAAAACTAAGCTTGACTGTTCGTTGCAACATCAAAGTGTATGTCATCAAAATAAGAGGATAGAGCCATTCTCTCTCTCTCTCTCTTTCTCTCTCTCTCTCTCTCTCTCTCTCGACTGTAACACTTTTTTGGATTGTGCATACCATCAATATTCTCGTCAGGACGGAATCATAGAAAAATGCACACACACAAAGAGAGAGAGAGAGAGAGAGAGAGAGAGAGAGAGAGAGAGAGAGAGAGAGAGAGAGAGCATGTGTTTTATCACCGACCACATCTCTTCTCCCTTGCTGGAATCCCCTGCGTTTTCTTGTGGTGGTCCGGTTTCCCCAGACTGCGCAGGATATGAAGACTGACAGGTTAAATGGCCGAGCCCCAGCTTCCTGTAACTTGAGAAAAGAAGAGGCGTCCTCGAGAGCGGTTTAGTTTACGGGCCAGCGAAGGGGCCCGCTCGAGATGTAGTAGGTCTTGGCCGTCTCTGGGTCCCGCTTGGCTTCCTTAGCCGGATATAACTTGTAATCCTTGACATCTGAGTTGGAAAAACTTCCCGAAATTTATCCTCTGGCTGAGATTAGAACAAATTTCTTCAGATGTGTTCGGATTTCTTCCCCGGCAGACGCCGCTTCTGTTTATTTTTGTCTCCTGATGCCAAGTGGCGATCTATTCCTATCTTTCCTTACTTTACAGTTTGTGACGTTAAAGGATGAACGAAGCAGTTAGATTTTTCCTTTCGTATATCACTGTTTGTACCATTAGAAATTACAGGCGTTACTTAATTATAAAACTATTAATAACGACGAAACTACAAGGATCATGTATCTAATATTCAAGATTATGAGTTAGGATGAATGCGGATGAAGAAAAATGACCAGTATAGTATCGTTTAGTAAATATAACAGATATTTTCATCCTGTTCATATGCTGTCCTAAACTTAAAAATTAATCTTTGACCTTTTAACAAGGAAAAAAGACTTGCTCTGTTGATATTTATCCAGATGAAATCTTCAGATTAAATTGTCAAATATCTGGACTATAAAAATACTAGCAGAAAGCTGCGGCCCCTCTTACCAATAATCATTGTGCCCTCATTCGCTGGAAGAAATAACGGTCCTTATTATTTGGAACGTCATTAAGGAACCTTCACAAATAGGCATTCTTGATTTCCCCAAAAAGGTGTCCTTTTTAATAATTCAAGTTTACTTATGGATTAGTTATGATGAGTAAGAGTTTTAATAACTGGGAAGCATTGCGTTTATACTCTGTAAAGATGCGTGATAAAACCTCTATAATAAGGAGCACTAAATATAGATTGTCCAAACTATTGGTTATTGTAATACACTGCAATATTGCACCATTGCAAAATATTTATGGACATACCCATTCACCTAAAACATTACACAAATTTATTTTGCCTTTATGGATATATCTGATTTTTTCTTTGATCTACCTAATTTTTTTGAATGAATAAAAATGAATAAAAATGCCCAATATAGTGTTGTTTATACGATACAACAAGTAAAAAATGCGCCGAGGTTTTTTTGGCACTGTCGAGTTTTCTGTACAGCGTATAATGCTGTATGAAACTCTCAGCCGCGGCCCATGAAACCTTTAGCCACGACCCGGTGGTACCATGTGTTGTTGGCACCTATAGCGGTGCCAGACCCACAATCATGGCTAATTTTAACCTTGAATAAAATAAAAGCTACTGAGGCTAGAGGGCTCCAATTTGAAATGTTTGATGACTGGAGGGTGTACGATTAACATACCAATTTGCAGCCCTCTAGCCTCAATAGTTTTTAAGATGTGAGGGCGGACAGAAAAAGTTCGGACGGACAGACATAGCCATCTCAATAGCTTTCTTTTACAGAAAACTAAAAAAGATTCCTAGTCTATCATTCTGCTGTCCTAAAATTTAGGAAATTCACCTTTTGCCTTTCTACTGAAAAAAAAAAAAGAAAACCCTGCTGTGAAATGTCCTGTTCACATTCATCCAGATGAAATCTTCATATTAATTCACCAAAAGGCTGGACTAGAGAGGACTTGCAGGAGACTATCCTCTCTCTCACAATGGTTTTACATCTCCCATTCATAAGAAAGGTTCCTCTCAGCAAACAAGGTTTCCGTCAGGCAACAATGACTTTGTGCCTCTGACAAACACGGGCTATTCTGAGAAATTCCGTCCTTGATTTCTCTCAAATAATTACCTCCCTCTTAACCATTCATTCTTTCTTTCCACTATGTTAACTTCCTTTAATTTTTTTTTTTTTTACATTCCAGCGATTATGTAAGAAGTTAAATCCAACTTTCCTACCAAATAAGCACCTCAGGTATTCAGTTAATTCCAGGTCGAGTTAAGCACACACTTGAGTCTAGTTGACCAATTACTGTTCCTTTTTTTTTTTTTTGGCGTCAAGTAAAAAGATATGACATTTTTTTATTTAACGATGTTTAATGTATCTGGAGTTTGGGGTTCATTTAGGAGATGACTTTATAGACTAACTTTGACATATACTGTATATTTCTTGATAACTGATTTGATAAGTCACTGTGATCCATGAATTTTAACTCAGAAGGTCATATGTTCAAATCCTTGCCAAGGTAGATGTACTTTATCGTATATATTATATATATATATATATATATATATATATATATATATATATATATATATATATATATATATATATATATATATATATACATACATATATATATATATATATATATATATATATATATATATATATATATATATATATATATATATTTATATGGATATATATCATGGATATATATCACTAAACAAAAATATTTTTAAGGCTTCCTTCTTAAACAGAGAGATATTTAAGTAAAAAAAAAATTAAGAACTTGATAACTTGCATACATGTTACCAACTCGATGGTCACTTTTGTGTGCTACAACAGTTTAGCACGTTTTGGACCCATTATTAAGAAGTACTTGTGGTTATCATTAATTAGATATACCGAGTTCAGAAGAATGATATTATATAGAACCAACAAAAAGTAAGTATATATTAAACTTTTATATTCAAAATATATACGTAGTATATAAGAATAAATATGACTAAAATCTTTATTAAATATACTGAAATCACATCTCATTAAAATAACCACATTCTTTCAGATTACTCATAAGGATATCTACCTCAACGTCATCGTTTAAAATTTCTAAAATAGTCTGATGTGTATGCGTGTGTGTTTGCGTGTGTATATATGTCCGTGTGTCGTTCAAGTTTCTTTTTAGTTTTAACAAAACTCGTTTTAATGAAACCGTTCTTCATTATATAAAACCCTTTGACGAAAGCAATGCGATACTCATAAAACAATAAAAAAAATAATAATCTGGCACAGATTTGCCTCCCCGATTTAATACCTTATCATTACTGACATAATCGGTATTTAACAGATTCCATTCACTTTCATTTTTACTCAAACTGCCTCCAATTACGAGCACGGGAACACAGGAATGCGTGATACAGAATTATGACCCAATAAATTGCTCATATTAGTTATAATTATCTCATTAGAACGAGAATATCATTACCGTTTTTGCAGTGGATATTCTTGATCGAAGCGCTCTGACGGGAAATAATTTATTTGGGCCGGATAGCTACTAAAATACTAAGTATTTTAGATTGTAATTTGGCTTGTTTTTATAGGATTCGAGCGACACATTCAACACCAACTACCAATATTAAAATTCTATTCTTGCTGAAATAAAATAATATTGAAGGGGATTATAGGTTAAGACATCTTAATTTTAGGGCTCCACTGTACATGTAAGAAATTTATCTAAATAACACAAAAACTTGACCAAAGAAATAAACTGCATTACAATTCCTATAGTCACAGCCATCCACAATGAGTAAAGGTGTTCTACTATACTCTCTCTTAACTGAAAGGTGTTCTACTCTTTCTTTACAGATTAATCTTGTCTTGACATTCCAGCTCCCTAAAATTCAGGCCAAAACTACAAGGGGATAGCGTTACCGAAAAATCTGTTACCAAGCTTCCTCGACTGGAAATGCATCACGTCAAAGTTATATCAAAATTTACTTCCATGCAATCTTTCCATCAATGTCCACTGTTAACAAAACGTTTAGCATCTGAAGAGTACCTCTTGTTCAGCAGCATCTCTAGTGCCTTGTGGAAGGCTATTCAAAGCCTGAGGGGCCTCCTTCTGAAACAAAAGGTACATTATACAAAGATTCCGACTGAGGCCTGAGTGGCCCTGCTCTCTAGCTGAACTTATTTATCTTTCTGCACAAAGAGGTACCTCAAAGCGACTGCCTACGTATAGCGCTTGGCAACTATCAACCTTCATGGAGGCTACCTAGGATTCCATGCCAAAAGCCACAGTGAGATGGTCTTCAGTTTGGTCCAAAAAATGGACAGTAATAACCATTTCATCAGGATGAAGTGAGCTGCTTGCATGCATCCCTATGGAATTAATCTTCGATAGATCCATTAACGCACATTCATTTCACCAGGTGATTATCCTGAATGACGTGCCTCGGGATAAAGTAACGAGAAAATATTTAGACAACATAAAACTGAAGAATTGAAGGAATTAAAACAAGAAAAAAACACTATTGGTGTGGATGGGTGGGGTTGGGGAATGATATTAGAATAAATGTGTGAGCCAAAGCAGTAAGCTATTTAAATTACTCTTGACTCTAACAGAGTAGACTTTGATTCAAAGAATGCACACACACTTCTATATGTGTATATAAATTATATATATATATATATATATATATATATATATATATATATATATATATATATATATATACTCGTATATATGTGTGTGTGTGTATGTATGTGTATATATATATATATGTGTGTGTGTGTGTGTGTGTGTGTATGTGTGTGTGTATATATATATATATATATATATATATATATATATATATATATATATATATATATATATATATATATATACATACATGTGTGTGTGTCTGCATGAACATTAAATACGAAGACCGCACAATCCTCACATATTTTGATAAACCTTTTCCCAGGAAGTCTCAAATCCATGGAGTGGGATTACTGTTAACCCTGCGTACAAAGATTTTTGAATCTCACTCTTTCCACAGAGTGTAGCTTCGATTCCCAACAGAAAAGGAACAGCTTTTTCCTGCAATTCTATTTCAGATTCGAATTTTTCAGTGGACGGGGAATCAGCGAAGTGAGCAGAAATCGAGGTATTAAAAGATCATCTTGTAGATATGACCGATTGAAGGAGTCAAGAGGCTTTAGCTTCAGCGGTTTTAAGTTTCATAATAAAGCAATGTCTGTAATTTCTTAAGTACAAACAGTGATATGCGTAAGGAAAAATACAATACCTCGTTCATCCTTTAACTCCGCAAGATGTAAAATAAGGAAAGATAGAAAGAGATCGCCACTTGGCATCAGGAGACAAATAAACAGAAGCGGCGTCTGTCGGGGAAGAAACCCGAACACATCTGAAGAAATTTGTTCTAATCTGAACCAGAGGATAAATTTCGGGAAGTTTTTCCAACTCAGATGTCAAGGATTACAAGTTATATCCGGCTAAGGAAGCCAAGCGGGACCCAGAGACGGCCAAGACCTACTACATCTCGAGCGGGCCCCTTCGCTGGCCCGTAAACTAAACCGCTCTCGAGGACGCCTCTTCTTTTCTCAAGTTACAGGAAGCTGGGGCTCGGCCATTTAACCTGTCAGTCTTCATATCCTGCGCAGTCTGGGGAAACCGGACCGCCACAAGAAAACGCAGGGGATTCCAGCAAGGGAGAAGAGATGTGGTCGGTGATAAAACACATGATCTCTCTCTCTCTCTCTCTCTCTCTCTCTCTCTCTCTCTCTCTCTCTCTCTCTCTCTGTGTTTTTCTTAGGACTATACATTAGAAAAGTTGAAGTTTAGTATTACATATCATATATTAGATAAAAGGGATCATGTCAAGATTAACGAACCCACCATTTCCATGTCAAGAACAGCGAAACCAATGATCACCACGTAAAGAATGGCCAACCCCTCCCGGTCCGAACTCCAATTCCACATGAGGGCTAGTACTAAACACGGCGAAATGGTGATTCATCTACACTGTTTCCCCGTATTTAGTACTAGCCCCTTGGGGGTCAAATGCATTTCGCGTTGTTTAGTACTTGCCCTGGGGGATCAAATGTCTGGCACCGAAGTGTTCATGTCTACAGCAGAAAAACGAACCCGATTATTCCCATGTAAAGAACAACGAACCCAATAATCTTCTTGTAAAGACTAGAGAACCCTGCTGTGAGTGGGTTCGCTAATCTTGGCATGATCCGAATCAAAGTTCATTAGAAATTGCACTTCTGTTCCACCAAACGTTGGGTGTATTTCACCCGGGTTTAGCAATAGTGTTGGTGAACGCAGAGTGTGTGTGTGCTGGGGTTAAGACATGATTCTGTGGATTCTGTGCATCTTATTATCTAATTATCAGCTCTTTCTTCATTCATCATTTTCATCTCTTTCCTTTTTCAATTCAGCTAATGAATAGTCAGGTGTGAGGATAACTGCATATCGAAGCCGAGAATAAGTTTCAATTTAGACCAAACTGAAAGTTTTTAAATAATAATGCTGTCTCACATTTGCACATAAAAAAATGAAAAAAAACAAGAGCTTTTCATCTTATCTGATATTCATTTTGGTATCCTGTCCCCATAATTCTTTTTCTAAGGCGAGGGAAGCATCTGTTGCTACAGAAGGCCTCTGGTTTCGTAGCCCATTGCATACAAAAGTCATGTAAAGAAATAAAATGAAATTTTTCCAACAAAGAACCTGCCTGACCACCTGGTTTTGATCCTCGAAGGTGAAGAGGTTTAAGATACGTGTTTTGAATCTGGGAAAGTTCATGTCAAGTTTGACAGATGCGTCGATTTTGTATCCGAATTTAGGAAAGGCGTATATTACTTATTAACCTGTAAAGCAAAGGTGAAAAATGGAGCTAATGACAGGCTTATTAACACTTCTGATATTTATATAGATCACCTCCGAAATTTCTTGTAGGGATTTTTCCACACTTGAAGTAAATAAATTTATCATTGCAATGGGTGAAATTTGTTTACTTGTTACGCATACTTGTCCGTGTCGCGTCTCTTGGTGCCGGATGTTGGTCTTTTTAGTTTTCTGTGAAAGAAAACCATTGTGCCGGCTGCGTCTGTCCGTCCGCACTTTTTTCTATATGCACTTTTTCTGTCCGCCCTCAGATCTTAAACACTACTGAGGCTAGAGGGCTGAAAATTGGTTTGTTGATCATCCACCCCCAAATCATCAAACATACCAAACTGCAGCCCTCTAGCCTCAGTAGTTTTTATTTTATTTAAGATTAAAGTTAGTCATATTCGTGCTTCTGGCAACAATATAGGATAGGCCACCATCGGGCCGTCGTTAAATTAACATGGGCCGCGGCTCACATAACATTATACCGAGACCACCGAAAAATAGATCTATTTTCGGTGGCCCTGATTATAACCTGTTACGGCTGTACAGAAAACTCGATTGCGCCGAAGAAACTTCAGCGCATTTTTTACTTGTTCTTTATTACGACTTATTAATGAATGAACTTTTTCCGTTTACCTAGGCTCCTGTTTATGTTTGTGCTGATGATTCATCTTCACGTATTTCTTCTTCAATCATCTCTAAGCCGTCACTTGATCACAGCTTACAAATACTAAATCCCTTATCCTTAACGATGAACTCAGATCTTGCAAGCTTGTCTCAATTTATATCCTATACCTTAGCCAAAGAAATAGTTTCATCCTACTTCCCGGTATTTCATACCACTCAATTTTTTTAGATTATTTTTCATCCAAGAATTATATATATATATATATATATATATATATATATATATATATATATATATATATATATATATATATATATATATATATATTCACAGGGCAAAATGAAATTGTCTAGTATACTAGGTGAACGGGTATTTGTCATGTTTACATAGATACCAAATTCAGTTTACCCTGGAAATGATCAGAACTCGTCACGAGTTTTGACAAGGAATGGCAAGTTCGTTTGCCCTGGCAAGGATTTGAACGTATGCATTCTGCATTTAATACATGGATGACAGTGACATATCAGGTCGGTTATCAAGAGATTTATATGCTGATCTCGAATTCACGTTCTGTACAGAATCATCTCTTACAATAACCTCCAAACCCGGGTACGTTAAACTTCGTTAAATGATATAATTGACACGTCGTTATATCTCAACATTAAAATATGAAAATCGATTCGTTAACTAGATTAAACTGTGCTGAACTGGACCTGGAAATAGCTCCAATACTTGAGGCGGTAATTTGGTCATTGGAATGTAAAAACGGAACGAATTGACATAAACAGAAGAAAGAATGAATAGGTGAGAGAGAAGTAATCATCATCCGAGGGAAATCGAGAAATGAATTTCTCAGAATAACCTTTGTTTGTCAAACGCACAAAGTCTTTGTTACCTAACGAAAACCTTGTTTGTTGACGGGAACCCTTCTTATGAATGGGAGATGTGAAACCGTTGTGAGAGGGGACACGGTTTTCTGCGAGTCCTCTCTCTAGTCTAGCCTTTTGGCGATTTAATATGAAGATTTCACCTGGATGAATGTGAACAGGACATTTCACAGCATTTTTTTTTTTTGAGTAAAAAAAAAAGTGAAAATTAATTTCTTGAATTTAGGGCAGCAGAATGACATGTTAGAAATCTCTGTTATATTTTATAGACGATGCTCTGTTGGGCATTTTTCTTCATTTTTATTCATTCTAAACCATAAGGCTGATAAAATGAGAAGGCTAAAGATATATACATATATATCCATATATATAGTGTTGCAATATTATATATATAATCAATATATATATATATATATATATATATATATATATATATATATATATATATATTTAATGGTCTGGACTGTCTAACTGTAAAGTGCTTCTTATCATAACGAGTCTCGGCAGTATAAACGCAATACCTCTTAACTATTAAAACTCTTGTTCATCATAACTGAGAATCCAAAAGTAAACTTGAATCACTGAAAAGGACTCTATTGGGAAAACGAAGAAGGTCTATTTGTGAAGGTTCCTTTAGGAAGTTCCTTGTACTAAAGGCTGTTATTTCTTCCAGCGAGTGAAGGCCCAACGATTATTGGTAATTTCTCTCTCTCTCTCTCTCTCTCTCTCTCTCTCTCTCTCTCTCTCTCTCTCTCTCTCTCTCTCGATAACAGGCTTTGCCAGAGCACGCAGGTCACAAGTCACGGTGATTTTGGTACAACGTTGCTCATTAGGCTGGGAAAGTATGACTTGGCAACAGAATCAAACTTTCAAAAGTCACACGATCGTAAATAAAACTGGCAGTATAAAACATAAGCATTACCTAACTTTTTATTCTCGGCGAAAAGGAAATCCGTAACTCAGAGGAAATGTGCTGCTATGGTTGCAGAACTCAACTCTTCTATTCAATAATCTTAGAGGCAGAATATTGAATGGAGACGGATGCTCGCCTCTTGGCTAAGGTTAAAGAGAGAGAAAAAGGAAACGATGAAATTAACACTTGATCGAATAGGATGAAGCACAGTTGCCAAGGGATGACTGCTTATATATCTAAGTATTGCTCGAACGGAGACAACTCACCTCTCTCTCTCTCTCTCTCTCTCTCTCTCTCTCTCTCTCTCTCTCTGACTCAAAAATTAAAAGCTAATTAGGCAGTTAACATTTGTGTTTTCTCCAATCCAAATATGTACACACTCTCTTGACGGGGAAAGTAAAATCTCTCTTCGTTGTAAGTGAAAACATCACAGTGACTTTTCTATTCTTGGAGAAGCAGACTTGGGCTGTTCAGGGGTTCGTCCTGTGTGTTATTAAACAACAGCCGTGTGCAGAGAATGGATGGAAGTTTTCTTGTTGGACCTGGGTGGAATGAAATATCAGATTAGTTTTGCTTCTCGAATTGCATGAGAGAAACGGAATCAGTTTTATTTTCTTAGAGAGTATGAAGCGTGCCATCGATATTTTCTTCCTCGGCTTTAACGAAACGTTTGAAAATTGATTTGTTTTCGTGTTCAAGATGATTACAGAATTTCCTCAGTTTTAATCCTTTGAGAGCAAAGCCTAATGAGACAGGCAGCTTTGAAGAACACAGGAAAATAAAAATGGAGTAGGACATAACTCTGCCCTGTAAAGAATGTAGGGTTATAAAACTCAGGGGAAACAGGAGAAGGATGAGAATTCCAAAGATGGCAGCAGGAAGATTAATGAGAAGATTAATTAGTACGTCTTTGCTAAATTCTGATACAGAATCTACGTATCTGTCAAACTTTCCATATGCAGCTTCCAATTTAGGAACACTCATCTTTAATCTTTTCTCCTTCGAAAATCAAAATCAAGCGGTCAGGCAGGTTCCTCGTTGGAAATACGTTTTTCCTTTCTTTTTATGCATAACTTTTGTATGCAATAGGCTACGAAGCCAGAGGCCTTCAGTTGCAACAGATGTTTCCCTTGATTTAGCAAAATAAAAAAAAAAAAAAATTGGGAATAAAGATTAAATCAAACATGAGACATGATGAAAAATTTTTATTCTTTCCATTTTCTACTCTATAAGTGTGAGGCAGCATTATACTTTCAAAAATTTTACTTTGATCTAAAGTAAAACCTGTGCTGGGCTATGATATAGTTATCCTCGAACTTGAATATTCAGTTGTTAGATTGAAAAGCAAAGAGATAAAACTGCTGAATGAAGAATGAATTGACAAACAGATCAGAAGAAGTATAGTGATAATAGGATTGTTGCCCTAATAAATCAGCCTCCTTCAACAATTAACTTTCACTTCACGAGCTTTTTTGAAGGTGAATTCCAAAACTTAGTTACATTCAGTGCTTCCAGTCAGCTGCTTATCCTGACACTGACAGAAAAAGCTAAACTAACGCACGGAGAGAAGCTGTGCCGTTTTTAAGAATCTAACAGGAAAGCAGAAAGGTTAAAAGTAGTTTTTTTTATTATTGTTAGAATTTATTGTTCTATAATGTAGAACCTACTTTTTCCTTCTATTAGCATCGTATCTAACAAGGTAGTATGTATCACGATTGGTATCTGAGTATTAACAAAAAAAAAAAAAAATGATTGACATATACCCCAAATTGCAACATGTCTTTGCTATTATTGCCACCCAGTGGTAAATAAAATGACATACTAAGAATCTAACTGATTCCCAGTGGTGGAGCAGGCTCTAACCTCTCTCATGTTACGGAATTACCCAGAATCTTTTCTTGTAGAACACTGAACTTCCAGTAAAGACAATAATTCAGTTTAAATACCAAGATCAGTTCTTCATAAATGGATTCTACAGTTCCACGTATGGTCTATATCTGGTGCTGACATGCCAAAGTATTTTGACATCGGCAGCACATAAAGGGCTCCAGTGAATAACGTATACCTACGTATGGCACTGTAAACTGCCTTTCCACTTATCATATGATTGACAGAATTCTTTACTATCAATAACTCGCAACATAGAGGTATTCATTGGAAATCAGTAAATGAAGTAGCCTATGTTTCCTGCTGTCCTTGTCTCCTAATTATTAACCCCTTGAACACAAATAGCCTCGTTAACTTCTTCTTCCTCTTCTTCTTCTTTCGACCTTATTAATCCCACTGTATACCAGGGTCAGCCGCTCGAGTCAACTTTCTCCATCTACTTCTATTCTTTGCATCTTCCTCCCCCAGTCCCACCTCACCCATTTCCCTCCTCACCACATCCATCCATCTGATCCGCTGACGCCCCACACTCCTCCTCCTCCTCCTCCTCCTCCTCCTCCTCCCCATCACTGGCATGTTCTTAGCTCTCTTGATTGGTTAACTACTCCAGTTCATTTTGAAATCTAAAATACAACAGTAAAGAATACGGGGCAGAAATTAACTTATTTTTCTTCTTTGAATACACAACATTGTCTCAACTGAATATAGCTTATCTTCTCACTCGTAAAAGCGTAGATTGACAAAATTTTAAAAATACTACGTGTTTAAAACAACACAAATCGCCGAACTCCACGTCAGCACGCAAACATCAAACGATATAGTTCCCTCGTCATTACATCCTTACGCCGGGAAGAAAAGAAAAAAAAATAATTAGAAGACAATTAGACTAAAACTTGTACCTAATTAGGGCTTAAAGCGGATTGAATACTGGGAGTGCTAATTTGGGAGTAAAGTTTGATCTGAGTCCTTATACGTGCGCAGGAATGTAAAGATGACAGAAAGTTGACACAACGGGAAGAAAGAATGAATGGGGGCGGGGAGAGAGTGACAGGCTTGTGGTGGTGGGGAGGGGAGGGGAGGGAAAGGGAGACACTATTACCCAAGGGAAATCTAGGGAAGGAATTACTCAGAATAGCCTTTGTTTGTTAAAGACACCAAGCCGTCGTTACCTTCCGGAACTCGTGTTTGTTTGCCCGAATCCTTCTTATGAATGGAGGAGGCTGACCATTGTGAAGAGGGTACACGGCTTTTTTCCGGGAGTCCTCTTTTAGACCGGCCTTCAGGGGATTGAATTTGAAAGTTTTCCTTTGTAAGCATTTAAACCTGACATTTCACATCCGGTCTTTTTTATTTATTTATTTATTTTTTTTTTAAGTTAGTATGAGAAGAAAAAAAGCTTTTCATCAACTTCAATGGAGCAGAATAGCCTAATAGATTGGGTATTTTTATTTGAACGGGTTGATGTTCATTTTATTTTGTAAGTCATCAGAGTTACTTAATCAAATATATTCGGGGATGAACAGATGTTGTACAAGGAAGTATTTATAAATATCTATGAAACTTAAGATCATTTTAATTTTGACAAGCTATAGGATACGGGAAATTGATTTTCTTTTTTTCAATCTGACGAATGACGGAAATTTTAGACGTAAATACTTATGCCTGGAAAAATATTTGTTATAGTTAATTATGCTTCAGTATCGAAAAGTGATTTTTTCCCAGAAATAGTATTTACACTACTGTTAAGTTTGTTGATTTTGAGGACTGTGTTATCAACTTCTGGTTAGGCCTCCACACCTGAGTGGTTAATTTGAACATTAGAGAGTGATGTAAACTCCATCAACAATTTTTACTATTTTCTGTTACATTTTAAAACAGTGTTATGTATACCGATGTGTGCCTTTCAAGCTTAAAATAAATCCTATTTTTAGTTTTCTGTAAAGAAAACTATTGTGCCGGCTTTGTCTGTCCGTCCGCACTTTATTCTGTCCGCACTTTTCCTGTCCGCACATTTTTTGTCCCCCCTCAGATCTTAAACACTACTGAGGCTACAGAGCTGCAAGTTGGTATGTTGATCATCCATCCTCCAATCATCAAACATACCAAACTGCAGCCCTCTAGCCTCAATAGTTTTTATTTTATTGAAGGTAAAGTTTTTCTGTAATCATGCATCTGGCAACGATATAGGCCAGGACACCACCGGGCCGTGGTTAAAAATTCATGGTCAGCGGCTCATACAGCATTATACCGAGATCACCGAAACAGATCTATTTTCGGCGGCCTTGATTATACGCTGTACATAAAACTCGATTGCACCGAAGAAACTTTGGCGCATTTTTTACTTGTTTTTATTTACATACATTTTGATAAACTACAAACATCGTCTGATAATTTAGACTAAAATTTACATATCCATATACAAAGGTTTAGTATTATTTTATAGGAGTTTGCTGTTTCACTTACTTGCGATTTTATTTCCTTTCTTATACTTTGTTTCAGCTCTCCCTGTTCCAAAGTTATCATTCCATATCGAACTATAGTTTCTTGAACTTTGGTTGAAATGGAGCATAAAGGGAAAGCACGTGAGAACCTAAAAACGAAAATTGTACTTTATTTAGTCCAATAAAAAAATTAAATAGCATCTACAAATTTATTCTTAAAAAACTACATAATATTACAACACTGTTCATGGAAGGGTTTACTCCTGGCCTTCGTCAAAATAGACATAAAAATGTCCATTACTTTGTCTTTCATTAGAAACTACTGACACTCCATGAAAAGTTAAGTCTCTATAACCTATTTCATTTTTTTTAACTTCAAAACGAGGGACTTCTTTTACGAACGTATTCTTGCTTTGCTTTCATAAAAAGCAATTTTTCCCTTTGATTTTTCAAGCTCGGATTTAGAAGTCTGTGAGACATGTTTCATAGAAAAAGTTGCATTTCAGTCAGTTTGATCGTAAATAAGTTTGAAAATCCAAAACGTACCGCCATTTCTGCTCCTCGGCGTAAAAGAAATCCCAAACACCAAAAGGAATTACGTTAACTAAATACCAGGTATTGGTTGTTGGACTCGGCTGCTCGTCGATAATCCTCGAGGCAGAATATGCAACAGACAAATGGTTGCCTCTTTGCTGATGTAAAATAATAAAACAACGAAAAACACAAAGAAAAAAAATTTAATCGGATAGAATGACGCACTGTGGCCGAAGGATTACTGGCAGTAAATATCTAGATATTAAACTTGAATGAAGACAGGCACTAACTCTCTCTCTCTCTCTCTCTCTCTCTCTCTCTCTCTCTCTCTCTCTCTCTCTCTCTCTCTCTCTCTCTCAGAACCAGCGAGTTGCCTGCCCAGGAGCTGAGGGCTGACGGTAATGCAAAAAAACGTAATTGCAAAAATTATTTCTGGTATACAGTGTGAAGTTTTACTAGCTTCAACAATCTTGCTGAGAAAACAAATGGAAAATAACTAATTCATATTTGCAACACACACTCATGGACGTATGTTATATATATATATATATATATATATATATATATATATATATATATATATATATATATATATATATATATATATATATATATATATATATATATATATATATATATATATTACTATGAAATCCACACCAGAAGGTGAGTGAAAACCGGGGCTTTGAACAATTACTTTCGTAGTTTATTCTACATTTTCAATTTCACACTGAATACAAAAGAAGTTGACAGAGCCTTACATACAAAAACAGAAGGGAGGGCGGGGTTACAGTTTGTTAATCTGGGCAGCATGTTCTTCAAACAAAAAAGACGGGGACAAAGGATCAAGGGGTAATCCAGGGCGGAGATTAACATTCTTGGTGGAAGTAGCTTCAATAAACGCAGTTTCTAGCAGATTCCTTTTCCGATGGTCGTTGACCTTGTAGATTATCGTTGACTTATCCCCGTTCATCGCATGGCCTGTCTTAAGCCAAGGATCCGCAATGCCATTATTTGATAAGCCTCTTGAACTGGCACATTTGTGTTGAGAGCTTCTTACTTTTGGCTCTTTTGATGTTTGACCAATATAAATCTTATTACATTCTTTGCAAGGAATACTGTACTCAATATTGTTTGAATTGCACGGGCTATTCTTAATTAGTTTATTTCTCAAAACATTATTATATTTGAATACTAAGTTAATATCAATAGTCTTTAAAATGGGCACTACAGGAATGAAATTAGGATGAAATGGTAAACAGAGAATATTCTAGAGTTCTTTGTTAACATTGGTTGGATTGTAGTAGTCTTTTCTGCTTTATTTTTACATAGTTCTAAAAAATATGTTCAAAGTCCCGGTCTTCACTCACCTTCTGACGTGGATTTTATAACATTCTCAAGCACATGTCCCTTCGTGCTGCATTGATATACATAACATATATATATACGTTACATATACATATTTGTGAGAGAAAGTATATATATATATATATATATATATATATATATATATATATATATATATATATATATATATATATATACATACATATATGTGTGTGTGAGTGTGACTAACTTTTAATACGAAATACCGCACAATTTTAGTAGAATTTATTTTATTTACTGTCAAATTATCTTCCTTGATAAACTTTCATCTCGTGAACTTTTTGTCTTATACTGTAAAGTGACTTCAAGACTGAAGGAAAGAGAAGCAACTAATGGGTAATAAAATTACTGTCCATATTAATTCTAGTTGTATTAATGAAAATGCCTTTTAGAAAGTGGGAAGATTATTGAGTTATTTGGACATTTACAAATCTTATGTAAGCCAAAAGTAACTGAGAACGCTGACTTTGTTTTATTTTAGAATTTTGATTTCTTCGTAAAGACAGTCTCCAATAATACGTTTTTATTGGCCCTTATTAATATTAAAATTGAAATCACAGAATAAACGAAATACGAGCGTTTGATATTAACGCAGGTCATTGAATAGGCAAAATAGTGAAGCAATATTTCTGCATCAATCTCAAACCGTTTGTGATTTTGCTTTCATTAAAGGGAATCAATCAGTAAACCTGATTTGATTGAAAAATATGTTGAGAGTCAATGATCTGATGACATCATTTTATACCATGAGTGATGAACTGTGTCCTAATTTCGTAATACGTACTTCCATGTTCTTATGGCTGTAATTACAACAAATAGTGTGAAATTTTAAAATTAGTGGAACCTAATAGCATGATGAGGTATTGGGATAGAGTGAAATGCCTAATAAGCTTACTTAAGCCGTTTTAGGATCCTAATTATTAAGCTATTATGATTAGTAGCACCCGGCAATGTACGCAAACAGACCCAAACACAGACATACATGTATGTATGTATGTATGTATGTATGTATGTATGTATGTATGTATGTATGTATGTATGTATGTATGTATGTATGTATGTATATAGAGAGAGAGAGAGTTTTATTTGACCTCATATACAACTCCACTGTCACCTGTAAATTCGATTGCTCATTGGTCTTTGCAATAAAAGGAATAATTCGACAGGCACAAATCATGATTATAAATAAGTGGTTTTCATATTGGTCTCTTTACAGGGCCACACAATAACAGCAGGTATCTGTCTAAGGGTCAAAAGTAGACTTGAGGAATATTTCTCAAAACTGGAAGCCAAAAAAAGTAAATAACCTAAACTACTTGACCACATTGATTAACTCATTTGTCGTTTTTAGGGAGTCTTTTTCACCTCAAAATCCCTAAAATAGAGTGTCTAAATATGTAACTTCAAATATTATACAATGAATTTTGGTAGGAAAAGTATTCAGTTTATTGGATTTATTGAGAACTGGGAATAGGATTTAGAGTCCTTGCAGTCAATGAAAATTTTCTGTATTTTTATGTAGGCCCTGACTGTCCTGTTAGAGCAGAATCTAGAGTGTAAGCTGTGGCGATAAATATAAAGAATTTCAGTAGAATAATCAACTGACATCTGATTATCAGAAATGAGAAAAGCATTGATAAGATAAGTTTGCAGGAGGTACTCAGCTGACGGAATCTTGAAGGAGAGACTTATAAATGTCAAGAATTTCAGTAAAATAATCACCTAACATCTGATTATCAGAAATGAGAAAAGTATTGATAAGAGAAGTTTGCAGGAGGTACTCAACTGATGGAATCTTGAAGGAGGGACTTATATTTTCAGCAATTAATGTTAAGAGGTCAAGGGGCGTAGATAGATCGTATTGCTTGTATTACTTAGGGCAATCAGCAGCAATACGTAGTCCTTTTACTCCACGACGCTGTGACATAAGCATGTTTATATGGGTAATAATATATCCAAACTTTATGGTGGTGGGTGGAGAAAAATTCCTAACCATGCAATAAGTACCTTTGTGCACCTTAAGAAAGAATGAAATGTATCTCTGTGCTGGAAGCTTACTGATATTCTTTCACGTGTGTTGCAAACTTAAAATTACTCTCTCTCTCTCTCTCTCTCTCTCTCTCTCTCTCTCTCTCTCTCTCTCTCTCTCTCTCTCTCTCTTAAAAAGTAAAAGTAATTAGGAAGATAACAGTCTCTCTCTCTCTCTTCAAAAGCAAAAGTAATTAGGAAGATAACTCTCTCTCTCTCTCTCTCTCTCTCTCTTAAAATGCAAAAGTAGTTAGGAAGATAACAGTCTCTCTCTCTCTCTCTCTCTCTCTCTCTCTCTCTCTCTCTCTCTCTCTCTCTCTCTCTCTCTCTCTTAAAAAGCAAAAGTAATTAGGAAAACAAGTCTCTCTCTCTCTCTCTCTCTCTCTCTCTCTCTCTCTCTCTCTTCTTAAAAGTAAAAATAATTAGGAAGATAACAGTCTCTCTCTCTCTCTCTCTCTCTCTCTCTCTCTCTCTCTCTCTCTCTCTCTCTTAAAAAGTAAAAGTAATTAGGAAGGTAACAGTCGTGTTTCCGGCAATCTAAATATTGACACATTTCTTTGACGGAGGGAAAGCAACAATATCCCCTTCCACACTATAAGGGAAAACAGTCGTGCCGTATCGTTTCAGTTCTCGGAAAGCAAAGTTGGGTTGTTCACGGGGATCTTTCTGTATGCTATTAAACATCAATGGTATACAGAGAATGGGTTAAAAAGAAAAAAAAAAGTTTTCTCGTCCGACATGAATGGAACGAAATACGAGATTAGCTCTGCTTTTCGAAAGACGTAAAATGAGACGGAATCAGTTTTCATATTCCCAGAGTTTGGGAAGATTGTATGTAGCGTGTGCACACACTCGCATGTTTTCTTACTCAGGTTTAATTAAACTTTTTCGAAACTTAGGTACTTCCTGGGTTGAGAGGTTCAGGAATTCAGTCGATGTTTGTATCAAAATTTATTTCTCGGGGTAAACTTTTTCGTGTTTGGTATTGTGGGGTCTTTTCCTTTTTTTTATATTAATATTTCAGATGTATCGATCAAATTACCAGTTGTTTAAGTTTTTGAAATCATTTAAAACTTGTTGGTTACATTGTATAATAGCAGATACGCAGAGATAAAATGCTATGGAATTTTTAGGAATCCTTTTACAACTTTCCTCCGTTATCGTTCTGTAAATGATCTATCAATAAGATTTTATACGCTGGAAAGGAAGAAAGTAATTTATAAATTAGAAATATTAATTTTACGCTGCATTGATGGTATAGCCTTGAAGAGCAAACTACATAATTATTTCGCTGCAATATTGATCAATTTTTCATCTGCTTGCTTATGCTGATGGTTTTTGTTTTCCAAAGAAAAGCAATAGCACTATCCCTTAAAATCCTCCCCTCACCCGGCCTCCCCCCTCCCTCAATCTTCTCCCAAATCCTAAATGAGATTTTTAATTCTGCTTGTAGATAACTGTCACTTTTTACCTCGTATCGCAGTCGATAAGCTTCGTGCTGCCTTTTAAAGGCAAACGTTGAGTCTTTAGTCGTCTAATTTACAAATATATGTTGCCTCTATAAACAATAAAAATTATTTCTATTTTAGGAAGGGGTAAATGTTAGCTCATGAAAAGTTCACAAGTTTGGCGGCAGAGGCAAAGCAACGTGAGCTGAACCACGCAATCCTTCGATTGCCGTATCCCAAAGTGTTCTGAAACGTGACTCGCTGAGAGAAAAGCGGAGTTTCTTTTTAAGCTCAACGGAACAGCGCCAGAAATAACACACAACGAGGGTAAAAACACCTCATTCGAAGGTACCCCTAGATAAGAGCCGGTACGGGTCGCTGGTTTGATGCTTTTCCTTTAGGACATCGCGCATGTTGTCAAACCTGTGTTCCAATAAAGGTCAGGCGAACGTACAGCATTATTTACAGGGGCGACAACACATAAACCAAACATGTTAGATGTAACCTAAATATCCAGATTATAGCTGAAATAATAACTCAGTGTTATTATCAATATTTTCCCCTATCACTTTGTTTGCTAAACTTTACCATAAAAAAGGGGGTTTTTTGGAATTCACAAATGCTTGTCATTAATCTGTTTCACAATCGGAAATGGAAATCAGAACTCCAGTAATAGCTTTTGTTGAAATGATTCTTCTTTCTCGTCGGACTTGGCTTTAGTATCCGATAACATCCGGCACAAAAGATAAGAGTAAAGAAGATTAAAAGAAAGGAAAAGAGAACATCTTAAACCAGATACGTTAGAAAACTTTGGAAGAAAAATTACTGACAGTAAATATTTTGTTATTCAACTCAGAATGAAACTATTCTCTCTCTCTCTCTCTCTCTCTCTCTCTCTCTCTCTCTCTCTCTCTCTCTCTCTCTCTTATTTTACTGAATATATTTTGATTTAAAGTGCTGATTGAATCTACTTCATTACCCTTACCAAGACCATATAATTGTAGAGATTGATTTGGGAGAAGTTGGTCTGAACTAAAATCTTAAAATTGAATGAGATGTACGATAATTTGTCATGTAACTTCAGGTTTTTCTTACATCTTTTCAATTCATCTGGCATTCCCCTCAGTTACAATATATGATGCAAAAACAGCTAGCGACGGTACATTGTCGAATTCTACATGTTAAGTTTTAATCATTAATCGTCCATTTTTTATTATATAAAGAGAATAGACTTCTAATTTCCGTGCTTTGTATCTACAGCGCAATTTATTAAGCTTAAAACAAATGACTATGAACAACTTTCACCTCTTGGTAACAGTTTAATTCTTGAAATTTTACTATTTGTCGAAGCATGGTTTAGATTTTGCATTTACGAATTATATATCTTTTATGTTACTGCATTCTTTAAGCGCTACGAATACATCAATGAAGATATTATCTATACGAGATTTAATTATATATATTTTTTCTTTCTTTTTTTCTTTTCTTTTAAGTCTCTTATTATAAACATCAGATGTCACAGTTTATGCTTAACTATCATAAAAAAACTGTTTTTTAAAGTGTCAGCTTGTCAACAGTGATTAAAAAAATTTGAAAATTTTTTTAATTAAAGTGTATTTTTCATCTCTTGCAGGTCCAAGAGTCATCTGGCCATACTCACCTGGCACTCTTTAACATAAAAGAGATATATACGTAAGTACAGATTACGTCATTTTTAAATCATGCGTAAGGCTTTACTTCTATATTAGGTTTGCTAATAAGTAAGAGCTATGTCGCGATCTTTTTCAATGTACGTTCTGCCACACTTATGCACTTTTATGTGAATCATATGTTAACTGCTTAATTATCATCGTATTGCCCTTGGTCAAAACGCAAAAGTTTAATCATTTGCGATTACCTAATCCTCTAAATAATTTGATGCCTCATAGTTTGGAAACGGGCTGTTTGAAAATCTTATGTATGTGGTAGAAGAAGAAGACCCTCTTAGTGGCCTGAAACTGACATTAACAAAAAATCATGTCTGAGGTAAATTGTTTCTTTAAAATCACAATATAAGTTATATATAGTGAATATTTTCCTACCATGTCTTGCCTACCTTCCCTCATCAAAAACAAAAATCATTTTTCCGAATAACTTGTGCTGTTTTAATGAGAAATTCTTTATTTTCAGCTACTGTACTCTATATCTTATCTGGTTAGCAAAATTGTAATTCACAGGTTTATTGCAGTGGTATAGGTTTTTCATATTTTCTTGATGATAGAATCCCTGCATTTTAATAGGTCGACAAAATCCTTCCATCAGTAACATTTGGAGGTGAAGTACTGTATATTTTGTCTTGTCACCTACTATAGGCGGGAATTTCTTTTAACGGGGCAGAACCTCTAAAGAAAACGGAAGCAGCTCCTCTCATTAATGAAACCTCGTCTCTGTTCCAGAAATCTGGACTTTGTCAAAATACTTGAGTTTTCCCTCCAATGTCTCCAGTTTTCTCTCATCATCGTCATTATCCGCAGTTTTCTTTATAGTCTTTTATTTTCATAAAGAAACGTCAGTTAGGCACCAGCGCCTCCTGATTGTCACAAGGCAATAGCTGTAACAAGATCCAGTAACTGTTTATTTTCTTCTGGGGCAAACTGTGGGTTTTTCTCGCTACTTCTGTTGTCCCAGACTCGTTTTACATTACTTCCTTTAAGAGACAATTCCAGAACATTTTTTCAGTGCAAAGATTTTTTTTTATCAAGAGAATTATACATTAGGGTGCTAGAATATTTCCTCGGCCTCAAGATAAAGAGACAAGGTGCTGAAGACACAGCAGTCAGTCACGGAAATATAAGTTGCCACGTTCTTAAAAGTTAAATTTATTGACAATTAATCTACCGAGGACGATTTTCACCTAATACCAAATACTTTCAGCCAAATCATAAGTTTCTTTCAGTTTACCATGTACAGTATTTAAACCCTGGACAAGAGGTTTGCCACGCAGCTCGAATTAATATATATTTTAATAAAAATGATATACTGTAAAGACTCGAATAGTACTTGATAAAAGAACAGCATTGTTCAAATTTGGTTTAAGTCGTAGGTTTCGTGCAATCAAATGAATCATGCTCGGAAGATAAGTCTAGTAATTGTTGCTACAATTGGACTAAGTGCATCATACCAGATATATTGTAAAATTGTACATTTTTTATTATTAGTTCTCTTGGGTACTGTACTCGGTTATCAAGGGCTGCTAAAAAATTCAAAGCACCTTTCATATTTGTGGTTCTTCTTATCGAAAAATTTAAGAGATTCCTTGAGTAACTTTCTTGGATGGTCTAGGTATACCACAGTACTTTAAGTACCTTCACTTGCATACAGACACACACATATATATATATGTGTGTGTGTATATACACACACATATATATATATATATACATACATATATATATATATACACATATATATATATATATATATATATATATATATATATATATATATATATATATATATATTAAACCATCAAAGCCATTACGAACATTAAATACACAAGATAGTTCAAGTAAAATTATTCCTGGTGCTTAAACAACAAGACGTCAACTAGCAAAAAAAATGCTAAAATATGGAAAATTGAAACAATAAAAAAATGATTGAGTAAACTGACCGAGGAAGGGATCAAAACCTGATCAGTTTTACACCTGCCCCCTCTCTCTCTCTCTCTCTCTCTCTCTCTCTCTCTCTCTCTCTCTCTCATCTTGATTTTATCGGCAAAGTTTAGCTCTTCCTTGACAATAAATTTCGTATACAGTAGCTAGAAAAATGTCAGGTTCACGTTAGAATGTAAACGACGTATTTGGGAAGACGGTAATGAGCCTTTTAAAGACACATTCATTCCTTCTTCAAAAAAGAAGAAGAGGAAAATCGCAGCATCGCCACTGAATACAGATGAACATCTCGCTTGTATGAAGAGTAATAGGAAAAATATAGCCCAGATTACAGAGAATTCTGAAACTAAGAGGTTCTAACAGCTTTCGAGGCCTAACTCCCATGTCGGTATTTAAGAGTATCCTCAAATATAACAGAAGATGCCTCGTCGTTACTTCTCATCATCAGAGAAAGAACGATAAACAGTTTCGGCTAATTAGGCTAAACTGCCTTCTTAACCGGATCGCGAAACTTACTGAATAGATAAAGCGCTGATTTGGTGCACGGGGCTTCATAACTTCTTACGGAGTCCCGGGAATGGGGGACAATTAGAGGAAGTTGACATTACGGGATGATTTTGATTGACTGATTGATTGCAAGTTACGTGGCGTTGCAATTATCTTGGTCACTGACACCGATGTAAACGGGACAGAATGAGTGTGTTAAGGGAGATGGAGGTTATTATTACGGGAGGATTTTGATTGACTGATTGATTGCAAGTTACGTGGCGTTGCAATTATCATGATCACTGAGTGACGTTGACCGGGAAGAAAAGGTACAACTTTTCTTTGAGTTCTTTGTGATCCATAAGTTTTCATCTAAGATCAGAGTTCCTTTCTATAAACACATCATATATATATAAATATATATATATAGTTATATCTATATATATATATATATATATATATATATATATATATATATATATATGTATATTATATATATATTTATAATATATATATATATATTATATATATACAGTATATATAATTGTTAGTATAGGTCATGTTAATTAGGGTTGGATCCAACAAGCCTCTATATAACCGGTGAGAACATTGTAGAAAATGCACTCACACTGGACAATTTCAGTTCCACCCTTGCATTAACTTACAAACAGTTTATGCACCTGTATTTAACGATGATAAATAAAAGAGCTACATGTTAATATTAGCCTGCTAGCAAATGCTATCCCAAATGAAAACATACCCAACATCCAGACAAGAAGATTAAGATTAATATTATTATCAAAATCAGCGACAACAACAGCCAGGTCCCCTGCAGAGAGTCCATATATTAACAATACTTTTACTACAGTCAGGAATGCTCTCTCTCTCTCTCTCTCTCTCTCTCTCTCTCTCTCTCTCTCTCTCTCTCTCCTGTTGTGGTTCATGGCTCCATATGCCTGACTAGCCATCATAGAAAAGTCATGCATGATGAAGATTGTCCCCCTGTTAATCAAGAGAGTTAATAAATTGCATAAATGTATGTGACATTGGTAACCGTTATTTGTATTGCGGACCCTTCTCGGTGATCTAAATCTGGAATCATTTACTAGACGACGGTGACTTCACCAGGGAAGCGAAGGTTGTCTGAGTTTGCTGGCATCAAAACATTGGGTGGCAAACAGAAGTCACTGAGGTATCTTGAATTAATCCTAAAGGTAGATTCTTCCCTGTTAGCTAATTACCACCATATACTGTACTATATAATCTCGCTGTTTGAAAGAATTGTATTTGATATTTCATTAATCTGATTAGATTTGTTACTTCTGTCATACCGTTGTCAGTGGTTCCTCTCCAAGAACGTAAAGATGCTGACTGGCTAGTTAGAGTGAAATCCTTCTCCGCACGTAATCAAAGTTAACTGCGCCACTTAAAATCGACTAGCTTTGCCATTTTGTCCTATAATATTCAGCTGGACGAGTAATGATGCAAAGGGTTAGCCAGTAAATCATTCATTTTATTATGTGAAGCACAAAGCTCAAAAGATAGTTAAAAAGACGAAAAATTTGAGAAAATAAAAGATAAAGACCGTTGAGGTAAAAACTACGTGATACAATGGACTCAGCTGTAGTAGAAGCTTGTTTAGGACAGACTAGAAGTGAATGGGTTCTCTCCCCACGACAGCAGACGTCTCCGCAAATGCTTCCATATTCATGTATTTGGAAACTACTGGAAGAAGTTAACATGGTAACAGTATATAAGAACTTCCAACATACTAAGTAAACACACGTACGGCAAATGTTACAAGTTACTTCCAGACTTTCTATTTGACACTTCCGTAGCGTTGTTTGTTACCGCCTTGAGAACGGTACACTTGGCTATACTTGCGTAGTAGTGAGTTATTGTATCCTATTTAGTAGCCGTTCACAATAGAATTTAGTTGAAGTGTTTGCATTTTCTTCTTTAAGTACAGGATCATCTTGACTTCTACGAATTCTTGACTAAGCATTAGTGAACTTAAGCCCGCCATTGAAATGTTTGTTACCGCCTTGGGAACATCTTGGTTTTACTTGCGTGATACTGAATTATCGCATTCTATTTAGCAAACATTTATAATAAAATTTAGTTAAAGTTATTGTATTCACCTTCTTCAGTACTAGATCATTTTGATTTGCACGAATTCTTAACTAACCATTAGTGAACTTAAGCCCGTCATTGAAATGTGTTACCACCTGAGGAACAGTAAACTTGGCTTTACTTGCATAATGCCGAGTTGTTGTATCCTATTTAGCAACCGTTCACAATACAATTTACTTAAAATTATTGCATTTCCTTCCTTAAGTGCTAGAAAGGCTTGATTTCTACGAATTCTTGACTAAGCATTAGTGAACTCTCTCACATCAATGTACTGAGGAATGAGAGAGTGAAAGTTGTTCAGAAACAAATTATTGCCGATTTAAACGGTGAAGTTATATTATCTTTAATCATGTTGTAGTAGAGGGAATAAATAAAAAAAAAACATAGCATATTTCGAAAGTGCTGCAGAGTCCACACACTTTCATCCACTGGTGTTCCAGTGCCTTGTTAACTTTCGTCATGCATGCACATGAAAGTTCCTACGTGCAACGGGAACGTGAAAACGCAGCCCGAAAAAGAGACGCGAGTTGCTCATAACTGTCATTATCGCCGCTCGCGAGGTTTGCACTTATGTGTCATTAGCTGATGTAATTGCCTTTCCATGACATCTCTCCGACGGAAAACGCAGGCAAAACAGCTTGCCAATGACCAGAACTCAACTGCAGGCTTAATTGGATACAGGAATGACTTGATTACTTCGGGAAAGCCGGACTTTAACTTCTACGTGGCCGGGAACGCGGAAAAATTCATGGAAGTTGCCATAATGGCAGAGGCAGATTGAATGGAAGAGAGGCTAGTAATTACCCAAGGGAAATCAAGTGAAGAATTGCTCACAGAAGAGCTCTTGTTTGTCAAAGACCGCATAATGTCGTTACCAGAGAGAGAGAGAGAGAGAGAGAGAGAGAGAGAGAGAGAGAGAGAACTATGTTTGTTTGCGGGACTTCTCCGGAACACTAGTTAGTCCTCTCGTGAGTGTTGCTTGTATGTTGACCGCAGCTGCAACAGCCGAGATGACCATAAGTAATATTAGTCCTAGTACTCGGATGAAGGGATTTAATCTTTTGTGTACATCCGGGAAAAAAAAACTCTCAAACCCCATATATTTTTTTAGTTCTCTCAAAAGAAAACTGCTGTGCCGGCTTTGTCTGTCTGTCCGCACTTTTTCTATCCGCACTTTTTCTCTCCGCCCTCAGATCTTAAAGCTACTGCTGAGGCTGCAGAGGGCTGCTGATCAAATTCCAGTCATCAACATACTGATTCATCCACCCTCCAGTCATCAACATAATCTGCTTTGCAGCCGGCTGAGAGTTTCTAGCTCATCAGTACCCAGACCACCGAAAGAGTTTTTATTTTATTTAAGAAAACTCGTTAAAGTTAGCCATTTAATCTTGTTTCTATTTTTCTGGCAACGATATAGGGACAGGCCACCACGGACGGCTGAGAGTTTCATGGGCCGCTGCTCAGGACGACTGGCAAGCTTGGTGGCTTACTTGGCTTCAGGACGACATTATGGCTTACTTCAGGACGAGACCACCAGGAAAGATAGGACGACTGGCAATTTTCGATGGCCTTGGCTTCAGGACAAGCTGCACAGAAAACTTCAGGACGACTTGCGCTTGGTGGAAGAGGACGACTAGGCGCATTTTTTACTTGTTTTTATTTTCTGTATCAGGAACTGGAATTCCTGAGGCAGGACGACTGACTTGGTGGCTTTGGCTTACGACTGGCAAGCTTGATGGCTTACTTGGCTTCTGGTGAGAACTGGTGAGAAAAGGGAAAAAATCTATTCAGATAATTCATGAGAACAAAAGGGACGAAATAGATTTATCTTCTATAATCCGTTTAGGACATAAATTCTACAGGTTTGTGCATTTCACCATACCCGTAAATGATACATTTACTAAGTACCGCTGATCACAAATGAATTGACATTCGCAGAGAAATCAGTTAAAGCTGTTCAGAGGATAATGAAAGGGCGTCTCTTATCTCTGCGCAGATATATCCGAATGGTAAAGCCTTGATAAAGCCCAACAAAGGAAGCGAGAGAGGCATGAATAAGAAGGGCGTAGAGACGGAGAGGTGAAGAGAGAATAATAAAGACGTGAACAGGGGAGAATAATAATGAAGTAGGGTTGGACAGTTTAAGGGGAAACAAGAGGAAGAACATGTCCGAGTGAATTTGATAGGTTTGAGAGAGGAAAAAAAAAAAGAGTTACTGTTCGGTGTGTAGGGGAAGAGGATCAAATGCAGGACAATAGGTATCTGGTTGCATACTCTCTCTCTCTCTCTCTCTCTCTCTCTCTCTCTCTCTCTCTCTCTCTCTCTCTCTCTCTCTCTCTCTCACTGTTGTGTAACCTCTTTCTCATCATTTCGCATTTCAGAAATGTATGAAATAAGTGTATTATGAGTAATACGATATTTTACAATATTTCACAGCATTCAACGCAAATGCAAGATGTTTTTTATTCTGCTACTCTCTCTCTCTCTCTCTCTCTCTCTCTCTCTCTCTCTCTCTCTCTCTCTCTCTCTCTCCTTACCTTGCTCTTGCACTTCAGCGAACGTAGGAAACCTCTTAACTATTAGCAATATTACAGTATTCGGTGATAATTTCTACTGCAAATTAAAAACTGCTTTGCCGTAATTATTTTTTAAGGGAAAATTTGTATCCACGCGTTTTTGGCATTTCAACATTTGTTAAATCAACTCAGTAAAGGGAAATGGAAGCTTGTCTTTAAATGCGACAGGCTTTGAGAAAGTCCTACTCGAAGACACAGACACAGGGATAACCTTGGTTCTCATGCCAGTGAGGAACACCCCAAGCGAGAGGAAATCCCAAATACTTCCTTCTTGCAGATAATCCTCCCTCTCATTCCAAGGCCACGAAAGACTGGCGAGAGAACATGTGCATTTTCTCTTTTCTGCCCAAGAGGCCCGAGGTATTTAGTCTACGTTCAAGCACTGCCATCAGCTTCAGATAGTGATGATGACAATGATGCCACAAGGCTCAACATTCGTTGGAGAAGTTTCCAGAGAATTTAGCCTAAAACATTTGACATACTATACTGCTCTGGGGTGAGCTGCATTCATCATCGCTGAACACCATAGGGGAGAGGATATTATCATAGATTGAGTGTGTCCACAATTTCACATGTTTCTCTTCTGTCATGTTAATCCATGAAAACATTAAGTAATCGAACATTGAACGTTTAGTTTGGGAAGGTAAATCAATAGGAAGATGTGGATCTTTTGAGGACTAAACAGGAGCATACTGTGTAACTATAGTATCAAAATAATATAAAATAAAATACATTAAGTAATCGAACATTGAACGTTTAGTTTGGGAAGGTAAATCAATAGGAAGATGTGGATCTTTTGAGGACTCAACAGGGGCATGCTTTATAACTAGAATATCAAAATTATATAAAGTAAAATCTGGATTTTTTAAAGGTCTCCTTTCTTGGTTTGAGGATTCCATGAATAACATGCATGATGTTGGTCCTGTCGTTTCCAAGAGCAGCACCTTACCATCTGGGATCCATTGGAACTATATGGCCTTACGACACTGCTTTAAAGGAGTAATGAGAACCTGCATTGCAAGTGACAGTTTCTTCTCTCTACGAATTCATTCCTCTTTAATAATCTCCTTCATCCAGTGTATCCAGTCCGGTACATCCAGTCTCTTTTCAACTTTCTACATCATGCAAGGAACCTCCCAACGTCCATTATGTCCATGTCAATCGTTGTCTCTCGCCCACTAGCCTGTGTCAGATACAAACCCCAAAAGTCCTCTCTCCCCCCTAGTTTTATTTTGGAACTTGCATTTCTGAATAACGTTGACCAGCTCTGTCAACTCTAGGGTGAGTAGGAAGTGAACGATGCGCGGCTTTGCTTGTATTGGACAAAAAAGATGGTGAGGAAATTTTTTGTAACTGGCGTTCATTTTTCCTTTCCTTAATACCTATTCTCACTCATTTTTATTGAAACAGGATGTTTCTGGTGAAATGACATAGTAACTGGGTACCGAAACGCGTTGATATAGGCCACGGGTGCCTCAGTTATAATCACTTGGAACTTGAACTTGTCTATCCATCACATATTAAATGGCGTCGGATTTAGAATGTTTTTCTTTAAGACTGGTCATGATGGATTGTAACCCAAACGTTCAATCAAGGGCTAATTCTATTTGTTTTTTTTTTTTTTTTTTTTTTTTGCTGTTTAGCTTACCATACTTTGCCTAAAAGAAATGACAAGGCAAAGTTCGCTTCCATGGTCATTTTCTATTTCTATTTTTAACGGAAAGAAAACCCCATCACTCAGAAGACTCATTATTAACATGTTAACATGTTCTACCACCTTGTCACTTCATTTATCAAACTCCTTTTTGGTCTCCATCTTCCTCCTTCCGAAGCTTCGACATTATATACAGTCTTTTCACCAACATGCCAACAACTCCTCTCAAAGTGATCAAATTACTTAAAAATAAGATAGTGGTCCATCCATATTATTATTTTCGTAAACGTCTTTCTACTCTCTGTTGTATCTTATTTTCTCACCATTTCATACGATACTCAACATAATTATGTCTCCTGAGCAGTTCGTCTTAACACGCCCCCTAAAATTCCATTCGCACTAACCGTCAACAATTCATGTACGAAAAAGGAGATTTTGGTCAACAATTATTATTATTATTATTATTATTATTATTATTATTATTATTATTATTATTATTATTATTATTATTGTTGTTGTTGTTGTTGTTGTTGTTGTTGTTGTTGTTATTCAGAAGATAAAACTTATTCATAATTATATATACCAACACTGGCCTCCAGAGACACTTCTCCAAATCTTTTGCAGAGACTTTGTCACCTTTCTCCTTTCTTGCTTCACCTATTCTTCAAACTACTTCTCTCATACACCATCCACCACGCTTACTTTTAGGGTTCCACGAGACAGATTTTGCTAAATACACGCCAAGAATTTCAAATTTGCTTGTGCAGATGTAAATACACGTATAATTTTAGGTTGCTAAATTTCAGTAAAGTTATGAAGGAAGAAGAACTTAAAGAGGTTTCTTTATCGGTGATTTTCAACCAAAAGCTCAAAGCTCTTCGTCAGGTAATTTCTTCTAAATTCATTGTTTTGATTTTTCTCAATTGTGAAGATGGTAGCAGGTTTTCTGGTTATTGTAAAGTAGGGCCTTGAGTCCAAACAGGCTGGGAATCACTGATCTGCATCATATGTTTTCAATACTTCCACATTTTATCTCTTATCTTATTTAACATGACCCCACACATTATCATAGACCTTTTCACTTGTGAAGTCTCTGCTACTGTCACTAGAAAATCCTGTTCCTATTCTTAAAGAGAACTGGTTTTCTAGACGCAGTTTGACCTCTGTGACAATTTTACTTATATTGCATAGTGTAACCTCTGTAATCATGATGAAGAGGTCGACCTCTCTGGATCTTGCAGCTCTTGTGAAGCAAGAGCGTCTTACGCCTAAGATTACCTGGAATTTTGAGACCTCCTCCAATTGTCGAGTTGCTGATTATGTTAGCTAATGAGTCTTGGGATAACGAGACTGACATGAAAGCTAAGGAAGCCCAAGTTGCACTGTTACCAGGGTCTTGTTTGGAAAGAAAGCAAGCTTCAACTCTTGGCTTTCAACACCAATAAACTGAGAATTCTCGTAATAGAAACGTCAAGGTACCTGATAATGATTTCAGAGGGAAAACCTAGAAGGTTTTGAAGAGCATGTTCAGTCAGTAGATGTAGTAGCAATCAGTGAAGGTTAAGCTGATCAAATATAAAGACCTATAATTGCTATTACTTTCTGAAGGAACTGTGTAACAAAAATATTTTCTTCAAAACGCTCAGTTACATGTCAGGATATAGGATTATACTTGGATTTTTGTGTTAGGTTGTAACCTGCGCATATATTGACAGTACGGATGAAATAAATAGTTGGTTTTTACATTTCTCTTATGTTTTGTTTAAATTAATGTTACCTAGTCAGCTGGTTACCAAACCCATAATAATGCTTGTTCTAGGTACTTCATAATGTAATGAAATTAGTCAAATACTAATTCTAACTCCATCCTTTGGGTCTACGGAGTAAGAGACCCGGTTATTCAGAAGGATGTTATTCAATTTTGATGCATTTACGCACACACTTTTTACATCAAAATGTCAAAATATGCCTAACGATATGGAAGGGAGGAGTCCAAAATAGTCTGAAAAATTTTTCTCTGGTAAAAAAATAAAAGAAATGAACAAGTCCTTGCTAGGTAAAAAATTCGTGAGAATTACATACATATGAGCGCAAGTACATATGCAGATTACGTATGTAAACATAATTCTTGCCAAAATACATTCTAGAAAAGACAGTGTGCAAGAGAGAGAGAAAGAGAGCGAATGAGCATGTGTTTTATTGCCAGAGTACATTAACTTTTTTCCCTCCTCTCAGGGAGCCCCTCCTTTATCTCTTAGTCTCGTTTTCCCCAAACTGCGCAGGATATGAAGACTGACAGGTTAAATGGCCGAGCCCCAGCTTCCTGTAACTTGAGAAAAGAAGAAGCGTTCTCGAGAGCGGTTTAGTTTACGGGCCATGGAAGGGGCCTCGCTCGAATTGTAGGTCTTGGCCGTCTCCGTGTCCTGCCTTACTTCCTTGGCAGGATACGACTTGTAATCTTTCCCGACATTTATCCGTCGGTTGAGATTACAGCAATTTTCATTAGCCGTCTTTACGTTTCTTCCTTGATAGTCTCTGTTCTTTGCTGTGATCGATGGATCTCTTTCTTACGTTTCCTCGGAGAAGAGTTCGACGTTTTAAAATCTGTGTATAACATACAATGTTGAATACATCATTCATTTGATATGTTCCATACACGTTGTAACGTCTTAGCAGATGGTAAATATAGCTGAAAGGTGAGCCTGTGGAAATATACATTTGCATGGGCACAACTGTGGATATATACTGTATGTATATATATATATATATATATATATATATATATATATATATATATATATATATATATATGTGTGTGTGTGTGTGTGTGTGTGTATATATATATATATATATATATATATATATATATATATATATATATATATATATATATATATATATATATATATATATATATATATATATACACATATATATATATATATATATATATATATATATATATATATATATATATATATGTATATATATATATATATATATACATATACATACATACATACATACATACATACATACATACATACATACATTACATTACATATAGTTAGAAGAAGATAATACTTCCGTGGTAGTAAATGAATTGACCTTTTTGCCCAGAAAGTGCCTTGGGATTTGAGTTCAGTTTCAATATGCCTTAAACAGAAGGATTGCTGAAGCTTTGGCTGAGGATAGCTCCTCTCCTCATGAGAACAATAGCAGTCATATTATGAATCCTAGAATGATAGATACGGTGAAATTTACTTGTGTGGTTTGAAGGTCACCATATCGTTGAGGGTATAGGAGTTTATAACCCAATACCTTTCAATTATGTCCAAAAACACAGATCTATAAAGGAATGATGTTAAGTGGTCTCTACATCCAGAAAGTGACAAAATGTTGCGATTTAGAGGTAAGAGGCGCGGTGTATAGGTGGTTTTAACACGTTGTTGGCGTCTAACGTATGGGAAGTTTTAAACACACGGGGTTCATCCACAATTCAGCATTTTAAGAGGGAATGCAGACGTGATCACTGTTATATTTTTAGGGGGGGCACCCCTGCTTGAGGAAATGGATTCATGTAATATATATATACATATATATATATATATATATATATATATATATATATATATATATATATATATATATATGCATGTATGTGTATATATATATATATATATATATATAGTATGTGTATGTATATATATATATATATATATATATATATATATATATATATGTGTATATATATATATATATATATATATATATATATATATATATATATATATATATATATATATATATTAGTTTAACCAGGCAAGTAGTGGTCGAATTTATAATTGTCAAAATATTCCTTTGTATACCTTGAAGTTATTATTATTATTTAAAATATTTTAGCTGAGCAAAAGTAGCCCAAAATAAATGTTTTATTGCTACTACTCTAGAAACTGCTTTTACCGAAACTGTCACTAACTACCATGAGAATGAGTGAAAATGATAAATCCCCCTTATAACGATGAAGTCCATTAAATCAATCATGGGGGAAATGACATCTTAATTAGCAAAATATCTTATCTGATTTAGTTTCCATTAAAGGGATTCGAGCAATAATATCTACAGCAAAAGTTATTAATAGTCATGCTCCTACTGGATAATTTTCGTTAATAAGAGTAATATATTGGACCGCAATTCTAGATCGTACGTTTTAAGTCCTAATTCTGTAATCAGAGTCAACTTGATTAGAAACTAGATTCAGTGGAATTTAATATGTACTGATTATACCAGTATTAATAAATTATTGTTGAGATAGCGAAATGCACGTTGGTCTTTGGTAAATGATGCAGGAATATGGACAGGGAATGTTTTAACAGGAACATCACCTCTCAAAACAATGAGACCATTCAACAATAAAGCAATGCTAAACATAAACGTGACCACCTGAACGTAGTCTAGGGATAAACAAACAGCCACACTAGGTAATCTGAGACACAAACATACACAGGACTCGAGATGAGGTAAGGGACAGAGGAAGCATAATCAGGCGAATCACCAATACAAGATGCCAAGTAGAATTGCCGGATATATCAAGAGGAATGGATTAAGCATTGCTAAAGTTTTTGTTAGAAAATTTCCAAATGTGGAGGCATGATAAAAAGGAGAACATAAGGTGATCTTACTGTACAGAATTCATACTAAGATCAAAGAGAGAGAGAGAGTAATGCAACTCTAATGTTTCTTATGAGCACAGAGCTAAATTCAGTTGTAAATTTTCCATATTGCAGAAATAAAACCAGTAGGACTCGAAATTTAAACCATCCTCCAACACATCTCAGATATCGTCCCAGCTCTGCCTGACTCCTAAGTATTTATGTATTTTTAAAGTTCTTTAGTTTATGGATGACACTTTGGCGTGATCAGAATTTCAGGAGATGAACTATAAATAACCTTATTTGACGTCATTAAGATCTCAAATGGTTAACTGCACTGAACTGCCTTGCTTTGCCCTAATATTTCTCAAGTTTTTTCAAGTTAGTCAGCTCAATCAAGTTTGCTCTGTGCATTAATGTAGCATTACTGAAAGTGTTTACATAATCAATTGTGACTCTTTCTTTAGATACTAAGGATTAACAATGTAACAATGAGGCTAGAAGGTTTAGGTTTAGCAAATACCTGAGCAATAGGCGGCAGTTGTGAAGGAATCATCGAAAGATGAACTGCAAGTGAACAGGGAGCCAAAAAGAATGGTACTTCAGAGGGAAAGAGTTTTATTACCTTTAAGCAAAACAAAAGGAAGAAAATCAGATCTATTTCACAGAAATTTATTTAAAGGAAATGAAGTGCACCTGTTATATTTATTCTTTTGCAAAGGAGGACTTAGTTATATGGTGTCATGTGTGAAATGATTAGCCTTGGTAGGCAGATAAAAATGTTTGTCAAATCACTTCAAGGATGGAGACAGAGTTTTAAGAGAAAAGGAGAATACCTTCACAGGCAAAACGCCAGTGATACAGTGATCTTTGTGACTGATACAATAATCCCAGCCAGTAAGATTAACAACATGCATGAGCATATGGTTAAGTTGGTATGGCTCAAAGCGCAGTATAATGTTGAAGAACTGGGGAATTTGGGAGGTACAAAAATAGATCCAGCGAAAAAGGCTGTTATCAGAAAGACTTTGAGGAGATGAAATGCAGTTGAGAGAAGTATTTCACAGCATCAGCTGCTTCATGCGCTGTTACTGAAGCCTCGTCGTCGAATTCTCTCGCATACACTGAATCATTTCCCCCCTCTTGTCTTTCAAGTGTTCTCGCGCTTCACGGTTAGTAAGTTCTTAAATACCCCAGGGAGCGCTTCTGTGCCCAAATGCAGAGATAGTTCCTTTCACGTGCGTTGTGAGACTGAAATGACCCTCTCTCTCTCTTTCTCTTTATATCTCTCTTCCTCCTTCTCGTAAAAAGCAAAAGGTAATTAGGGAGTTAACTCTCGTGTTTTCGTCAATCCAAATATGTACACGTTACCTCGTCTGGGAAAAGAAAAATCTCCTTTCGTTTTAAGTGAGACATCTCCGTGACTGTTTAACTTTCGGGGCAATGTTCGGATGTTTGTTCATTTATGTTATTAAAAGTGGCCGATAAATACAAATGGTTAAATGTTTTTATGATGATTTTATATGAGTCGAAATACTAGATTAGTTCTGCTTTTTTTTAAAGTATGAAAAGTAACTAACAAGAGTTATCTCACATTTACTGTAAATCATCGCTTTTAACATGTTTGTTTATTTATCTTTCTTCTTTTGTTTTACTATTGTCCTTAATCCAACCTTTACAAAATTCCTTTGATGAACAAAACTGGAAGTAGAAATCTATTTATTAACCAAGCTTCCCGAAGCCTACCACGCGATCTTTCCATTACACCAAAGAAAAGGAAAGGGGTAAAGACTTGATAAAATGGGTCAGTCCCACCAAAATGAAAACTTCGAATTAAATCCCCCTTAAGCCTGGACCGCAGGATACTGGCAGAAAAGGCTGGCCCCTCTCACAGTGGTCAATTCACCCTTTCATTCATTAAGAAGGGGCTCTTGCAAACAAACAGGCTTTCGGCAGGTAACGACAACTTGGTGCCTCCGACAAACAAAGGTTACTCTGAGTCATTCCTCCCTTGATTTCCCTCGGGTAATTTACCTTCCCTCCCTCTCCCCCATACATTCTTTCTTCCCGTTATGTCAACTTTCGTTAATTTTTCATCTCTGTGAACGAGAGAGAGAGAGAGAGGGGAAGGCGGGCGGGGCTTATAGCTCCAGCTTTCCTACCAAATTAGCGCCCCCAAGTCGTCAAGGAATTTCAAGTTCCAATTGAGCGAGCACATTAGTCTCATTGTTTTTTTTATTATTATTTTTCTGTCGCAGAGATGCAAGGACGAGGCAATTATATCTTTTGATGATGCTTAAGTGCACACCTGGAGTTTGGAGATAAAGACCATCATATCCAACTTTCACTTCCTAACTTGGCTTCTCTCTGAATTTTGGATAGATTTTCGACAGCTCATTGCACGGCTGAGAAGCTCATTGGTATTCGGTGCTATGGCTACAGTTTGTTTCGAACGAAGAAGAAATTAGTGACCTTAAATGGCTCAAGATTTCAGATTTGTTATCATATGGTGTGCCTTCTTATTTGAATTTTATGTTTTGCTAACTAGGATCGGTTAATTGATAGTTATTAACGAGAGGAGTCACAGGATTTCATATTTCTAAATAAAATACATGGAATTAATTTCAGCGAAGAAGTAAACTCTAATGAGGTAACCAGCATGAGAAAGTTAAGTATATTTTTAGTTGAACCAGGCCACTGAACTGATTAACAGCTCTCCTAGGGCTGGCCCGAAGGATTAGATTTAATTTACGTGGCTAAGAACCAACTGGTTACCTAGCAACGGGACCTACAGCTTATTGTGGAATCCGAACCACATTATGACGAGAAATGAATTTCTATCACCAGAAATAAATTCTTCTAATTCTTCACTGGCCGGTCGGAGAGTAATTCTTCATTGGCCGGTCGTTTGAAAGAGATTTCGAGACATCGCTTAGACCCCGGTAACGATGTGTACGTGTATCCAAAGCTCCCTTTCTCCCAAGCAGCGAGGAGAGCTGGGCGGGTAGGTCGACAGCTCGAGACGTGTGAGGTGTCTGTTATGTTTTTAGAAGATGTTGGAGTGGCTTTGTTTTATGTGTGTATTACCATTTGCTTTTCAGCAAACCTATCCGTTGATTCCAATGAAGAACTCAGCCAGCTGCGGATGAGAGAGTCCTAGGGCTGCTCTACCGACTGAGCCATATATATATATATATATATATATATATATATATATATATATATATATATATATATATATATATATATATATATATATATATATATATATATATATACATATATATATATATATATATATATATATATATATATATATATGTGTGTGTGTGTATGTAGAGTATATGTATATATGTATGTATATGTAAACAAAAAGAAGGCGAACGAGGCAAACACACAAACCCATTAACTGGAATTTCCAAGGAGTGAGCAATCATCGCGCCTGTCTTTTTTTCTTCTTCTTTTTTGGATAGTGCCTGAGGTACGACGCCATTGGTTCGGCTGAAAATGTCTTGCTGACGGCAATTATTCACGATAATGGCACTCTAGATCATAAACTTATCCGTGGATGATAGGCTTTATTTAGGAGTGAAGTCGGCGCTAATTTCGACTGATCCATTTGTCTTCCGAGGCAGCAGATCTTCTGGATGAAGGTTTCGGATGCAGGAGACTTCTTCCTTTTAAGTTTTGGGTCGACTTTCCAGTTTCCAGTCTGTATTTACTTTGGAGGCATTTTTTGAGCAGTGGAAGCGGTAGTTTACAATAGTTAGACCAGTGGTTATTATTATTATTATTATTATTATTATTATTATTATTATTATTATTATTATTATTATTATTATTATTATTATTATTATTAAAGAAATTAAATTATTTTTATCGTTATCATCATTACTATTACTACTACTACTATTATTATTAATATTATTATTATTTTTATTATTTTACTATTATTATTATTATTATTATCGCTGTTGTTATTATTATTATTATTATTATTATCTTCATTATTATTATCATTATCATTATTTTTAATATTATTATTATTCTTTTTTTCAGTGGCTCTCTGGAGCCCTTCTAAAATATTCTGCCGCCTAAATTTCACTTCTCTATTAGATATTCGTTGAAAATATCAAACTTGGGTGTGTTCTCCTCACGCCTCTTTGGTTTTCATTATTTACATCGTCAGATATATCAACACTAGGCTGTTAAAATATTCTCCTTAGATATATTCTTTCTATTTTTTTATTGTTACTTACATCGTCAGAGATACCAAAAATAGCCTGTCAAAATATTCTTCTTAGATATATTCTTTTTATTTTTTTTTTGTTACTTACATCGTCAGATATATCAACACTAGGCTGTCAAAATATTCTTCTTAGATATATTCTTTTTATTTTTTTTTTCTGACTTACATCGTCAGATATATCAACAATAGCCTGTCAAAATATTCTTCTTATATTCTTTTTATTTTTTGTTGTTGCTTACATCGTCAGATATATCAACACTAGGGTGTCAAAATATTCTCCTAGATGTGTTCTTTCTAATTTTTTACTATTACGTACATCGTCAGATATATCAACACTAGGCTGTGAAATATTCTCCTTAGATATATTCTTTCTGTTTTTTTTTATTATTAATTACATCGTCAGATATATCAACACTAGACTGTCAAAATATTCTCCTTAGATGTATTGTTTCTACTTTTTTTATTACTTTCACCGTCAGATATATCAACTCTAGGCTGTCAAAACATTCCCCTTAGATATATTCTATTTTTTTATCATTTCTTATATCGTCAGATATATCAGCACTAAGCTGTCAAAATATTCTCCTTAGATATATTCTTTCTACTTTTTTATTATTACTTACATCGTCAGATATAGGCTGTCAAAATATTCTACGTAGATATATTTTTTCTATTTTTTATTATTACTTACATCGTCAGATATATCAACACTAGGCTGTCAAAATATTCTCCTTAGATATATCCTTTCTATTTCTTTTTATTATTATTAGTTACTTAGTCAGACATATCAACACTAGACTGTCAAAATATTCTCCTTAGATATATTTTAAACATTTTTTAATATTGTTACTTACATCGTCAGACATATCAACACTAGACTGTCAGAATATTCTACCTAGATATATTCTTTCTATTTTTTTTTTATTATGACTTACATCGTCAGATATATCAACACCAGGCAGTCTAAAATCAGAATTCCTCCACTCTGAAATTCAACCCAACAACGCCATTCCGTGAGGCAGTCCCTTTTATTTTCCCCTTCCCTCAGCGATGAAGCAATACGTCAGGGTAATGAGAAATATATTATAATCATCCCGAGTGGGGCAATAAATTCTGGGACCGGCAGTTTTTTAACTGTACTGAGCGGAATTTGAAAGGCTTTCTAAATTAGGGGTGTCTAAAGTTTCCTTTCCCTTTGATTTTTCGGACTCATCGTCGCGTTCCAGATGAAATTGAAATTAAAACGGGAAACGCAGAGGAAAAAGGTGAGTTTAGTAAAAGAGAAAACATAGGCGGAATTTATAGGTTGGGATGTGGATTTAGTCTCTGTATTGTAAATTCCTAAAATTTACAACGGTCGGAAAGAATACTGAAAATTATGGAATTCCGTTTACAGCTGAAAGCATAAAAAAAAGAAACAAGTAAAAATGCGCCGAAGTGTCTTCGGCGCAATCGAGTTTTCTGCGCAGCAGCTACAGCGTACGAGTATAATCAAGGCCACCGAAAATAGATCTATCTTTCGGTGGTCATGGCATAATATGAACCGCGGCCCATGAAGCTTTAACCATGCCCAGAAGCACGATTATGCCTTAATTCAACCTTAAATAATAAAAAAACTACTGAGGCTAGAGGGCTGCAGTTTGGTATGTTTGATGAATGGAGGGTGGATGATCAGCATACCAATTTGCAGCCAACTAGTTTTTAAGATCTGAGGGCGGACAGAAAAAAAGTGCGGACAAAATAAAGTGCGGACGGACGGACAAAACCGACACGATAGTTTTATTTTACAGAAAACTAAAAGTGAAAGCAATGGAAAATATCTTATAAGCAAAGCTTTAATGTTTTAAAAAGACACCCTTC